>NC_053495.1:113796-118796 GCF_905171775.1 Rana temporaria | reverse complement strand
GGGTCATTGGTGGGGTCAGGGTCAGTGATAGGGTCAGGGTTATTGGTGGGGTCAGTAATAGGGTCAGGGTTATTGGTGGGGTCAGTAATAGGGTCAGGGTTATTGGTGGGGTCAGTGGTGGGGTCAGGGTTATTGGTGGGGTCAGTGATAGGGTCAGGGTCAGTGACAGGGTCAGGGTTATTGGTGGGGTCACAAAGGGTTCATCAGGTATGTCTGCCATGAATCACTGACCAATGGCATTGCTGCTGGTATACAGATTGTATGGATTTGCAGACTTTGGATGCTCCGCCCCCAGAAATGTAGCGCCTGTGCACTTTTAGTCGGGGGATGAGAGAGTTACTTCCTCTCATTCACATTGGCTGAATGTCAGGGATAAGCTCCACCCCTCTGATTAGATTCAGCAGCACGAATCTCTGGAAATCCATTTCATTGGAAGAAGAGACGGCGCTCGGAGGGGGCGTGGCCTCAGTTGTCTATGGACTGTACATAGGTAGGTTCACCTGGCATAAGAAACTTACCTGTCTTTACACATCACATGACCCCAAGTACGCCTGTCCCTCTTTTTCTACCAGCTCCGCCCATTACGGCACACAATGAATTCTGGAATACGTTATTGGAAGAAGAATGCGATCCGCTGAATGCAGCTTCCTGTTCTCCCACTGCAGAGCTGAGTAATGGCCACACCCCCTGTATCCTCATACAGGCATGGCCACACCCCCTGTATCCTCATACAGGCATGGCCACACCCCCTGTATCCTCATACAGGCATACCCCACTTTTAAGTACTGTGATGGACTGTTTACCTATATGCTTCAGTTTAATCCTCCCTGCTTGTTTAAGGCTGTTAATGGTATTTACTCTTCTGCAGCTAGCCCTGTTTCAAATGTTAATTGTTCTAGCCCTGTGTTTACTGGTTACTGTGATTAGATAAGTGGCTCATGTTAATTATGCTGATTGCTTCCTTGTGATAATTATCTCTCTATATGCGGTGCCGAACCGGCTAGATACTGATTAGTTCAAAGAAAGGCCCCTTACACCACCACCCAGTTCCTGATGATGAAGGACCACGTGGAGAGCCTGCAGGACATGAGCAAGCAGGAGCTGATCCGTGAGTACATAGAGCTAGAGGAGTGCATAAGCCGCATGGAGGAGGAGAACAACCACCTGAGGTCACAGCAGGCTGACCCCCCCAGGCTCCATGAACTGGAGATGGAGAAGCTCAAAGAGGAGAACCGGCGGCTGCGGAGGGAGCAGGGGGTGGCTGACCTTATGGGGCTCTGAGTCCCCTCCCCCCCCCCGGACTCTGAGCACCAGTGCTACAGCATTTCAACAAATATAACTTTTTCTTTTTATGAATCTCCTGTGATTGTCACTTCAGAGCCATAACCTGCCCCCTCCCATAGCGGGACACCTAGATGGCGGCGCACAGACCCATTCGCCGTCTTCACACTGACTTCTGGTGACTCTGCAGATCGCACAAAGACTTGGGGACTGACCGGCGTGTGATCTGACGACCCGGTGACATACCTGAGCCTGAAGCAGTTGTCAAGGGAGGTCAGTCATGCCAAACGGAGTTAACCTCGGACTAAAAGCTCTGAACCCGTCAACCCTACTGGAACAGGGAAGGTCCAACCGGGTTTGCCGGAGCAGGGAGAAAAAGGGGGGCCATTGTGATGGACTTTTTACCTATATGCTTCAGTTTAATCCTCCCTGCTTGTTTAAGGCTGTTAATGGTATTTACTCTTCTGCAGCTAGCCCTGTTTCAAATGTTAATTGTTCTAGCCCTGTGTTTACTGGTTACTGTGATTAGATAAGTGGCTCATGTTAATTATGCTGATTGCTTCCTTGTGATAATTATCTCTCTATATGCGGTGCCGAACCGGCTAGATACTGATTAGTTCAAAGAAATATCTTTATTTCAAAGGAGCTGTATTGAAGACCCCCCACAGTGTGAGGGGAGGCGGAGATTTGTCATTGTAACAGTTGTAACCACATATAAGCTCTGGTTTCTTATGATTAAAGTCTGTGTTGTTCCAGCAGTAAGCTGGTCTCATGTGTGGCTTTCTGGGCGATTCCAGGGATATCCCTCCTCGTGGAATATTGGGGTGATTTTCGTTATGGGAAGAAGGGAACGTTGACGGGGATATCATACCGATACCGTCACAAGTACACAATGGGACCAGAGCATGCATGTAAAACGAAAATGTACTTAAAGTGAAACAATACATTTTTTGACTTATAGGGTGTAGTGGGGGTGTCAGGGGCTGTAGTGGGGGTGTCGTGGGGGTGTCAGGGGCTGTAGTGGGGGTGTCAGGGGCTGTAGTGGGGGTGTCAGGGGCTGTAGTGGGGGTGTAAAGGGGGTGTCAGGGGCTGTAAAGGGGGTGTCAGGGGCTGTAAAGGGGGTGTCAGGGGCTGTAGTGGGGGTGTCGTGGGGGTGTCAGGGGCTGTAGTGGGGGTGTCAGGGGCTGTAGTGGGGGTGTCAGGGGCTGTCAGGGGCTGTAAAGGGGGTGTCAGGGGCTGTAAAGGGGGTGTCAGGGGCTGTAAAGGGGGTGTCGTGGGGGTGTCAGGGGCTGTAGTGGGGGTGTCAGGGGCTGTAGTGGGGGTGTCAGGGGGTGTACGCAGTTTGCGTACGGCTGCCCATGCTATTAGCAGGGTACACCTGTACAAGACTGAAGGGGAGGAGCCGGTACACCTGTGCAAGACTGAGGGGGAGGAGCCGGTACACCTGTGCAAGACTGAGGGGGAGGAGCCGGTACACCTGTGCAAGACTGAGGGGGAGGAGCCGGTACACCTGTACAAGACTGAAGGGGAGGAGCCGGTACACCTGTGCAAGACTGAGGGGGAGGAGCCGGTACACCTGTGCAAGACTGAGGGGGAGGAGCCGGTACACCTGTACAAGACTGAAGGGGAGGAGCCGGTACACCTGTGCAAGACTGAGGGGGAGGAGCCAGTACACCTGTACAAGACTGAAGGGGAGGAGCCGGTACACCTGTACAAGACTGAAGGGGAGGAGCCGGTACACCTGTGCAAGACTGAAGGGGAGGAGCCGGTACACCTGTGCAAGACTGAGGGGGAGGAGCTGGTACACCTGTGCAAGACTGAAGGGGAGGAGCCGGTACACCTGTACAAGACTGAAGGGGAGGAGCTGGTACACCTGTACAAGACTGAAGGGGAGGAGCCGGTACACCTGTGCGAGACTGATAGGGGTGGGGGAGGATTTAGATGGGACGTTCCCATGAGGGCACAGAGACCCCCCCTGAATATTTCTAGAACATGTCCGCAGTGACATCACTTTACCTCCAGGGGTGTGGCTGGAATCCCGCGCATGCTCTTTTGCACATCACACAGGGCGGTCCTCGTCCCACGGGCGGCTGCTCAAAGGACATCTGGAAGAAAAAGGAGGAGCCTAAGTCAGCATGAAGAGCCAATCATAATTCACAAACTCTTATCAGTCTTGTTTTGGTTTTCAGAAGGATCTCCAGCAACTTCCTCCAGTCCAATGGAAGAGGTGATCCTTATTGCCTATCGCCCCATATAAGGGGGGGGGGGAGTGACTCCTATACAAGGGGGGGGACTCTTCTATATGGGGGGGGAGTGACTCCTATATAAGGGGGGTGACTCCTATATAAGGGGGGGTGACTCTTCTATACAAGGGGGGTGACTCTTCTATATGGGGGGGGTGACTCTTCTATATGGGGGGGGTGACTCTTCTATATGGGGGGGGGGGGTGACTCCTATACAAGGGGGGGGACTCTTCTATATGGGGGGGGGGAGTGACTCCTATACAAGGGGGGGGACTCTTCTATATGGGGGGGGGGAGTGACTCCTATACAAGGGGGGGGACTCTTCTATATGGGGGGGGAGTGACTCCTATATAAGGGGGGTGACTCCTATATAAGGGGGGGGTGACTCTTCTATACAAGGGGGGTGACTCTTCTATACAAGGGGGGTGACTCTTCTATACAAGGGGGGTGACTCTTCTATACAAGGGGGGTGACTCTTCTATACAAGGGGGGGGGACTCTTCTATATGGGGGGGGGGGTGACTCCTATACAAGGGGGGACTCTTCTATATGGGGGGGGAGTGACTCCTATACAAGGGGGGGACTCTTCTATTCTTCTATATGGGGGGGTGACTTCTATATAAGGGGGGTGACTCTTCTATATAAGGGGGGGGGGGTGACTCTTCTATACAAGGGGGGGACTCTTCTATACAAGGGGGGGGGGGGTGACTCCTATACAAGTGGGGGTGACTCTTCTATATAAGGGGGGGTGACTCCTATATAAGGGGGGTGACTCCTATATAAGGGGGGGTGACTCCTATATAAGGGGGGGTGACTCTTCTATACAAGGGGGGTGACTCTTCTATATAAGGGGGGGTCTTCTATACAAGGGGGGGGGGGTGATTCTTCTATACAAGGGGGGGGGGTGACTCTTCTATATAAGGGGGGGGGTCTTCCATATAAGGGGGGGTGACTCCTATATAAGGGGGGTGACTTCTATACAAGGGGGGGTGACTCTTCTATACAAGGGGGGTGACTCCTATATACGGGGGGTGACTTCTATACAAGGGGGGGGGGTGACTCTTCTATACAAGGGGGGGGGTGACTCTTCTATACAAGGGGGGGGCGACTCTTCTATACAAGGGGGGGGTGACTCTTCTATACAAGGGGGGGTCTTCTATACAAGGGGGGGGGGGACTCTTCTATACAAGGGGGGGGGGGGACTCTTCTATACAAGGGGGGTGACTCCTATATAAGGGGGGTGACTTCTATACAAGGGGGGGGGTGACTCTTCTATACAAGGGGGGGTGACTCTTCTATACAAGGGGGGGGGGGCGACTCTTCTATACAAGGGGGGTCTTCCATATAAGGGGGGGTTACTTCTATACAAGGGGGGGTCTTCCATATAAGGGGGGGGAGACTCTTCTATACAAGGGGGGGGGACTTCTATACAAGGGGGGGGGCGACTCTTCTATACAAGGGGGGGGGGAAGGGGGGC
>NC_053495.1:107500-113296 GCF_905171775.1 Rana temporaria | reverse complement strand
GACTCCACCCAAATATATAGATTCTCCCAGCAGGCCAAGGGGCCCAAGAAGATCCCTGCCCATTGGGGAAAAAACAAATCACACCCCATCTATTCCTAATCTGTCCTTGCAATGCCACCTAGTGACAGAAGAGAGAAGTGCAGCAATTCCAGAATTAGGGTGAAATCAATTGGCCGAGGCAACTACACCTGGCAGGTAAATTTTCTAGCAGCCCGGCCTAAACAATGGGGGCAATTCCCTCCTCCAGGGGGCTCCTCCTCTAATCTGTAGGATTGCTGGAACCTGTGGTGCTTCTGTGAGGTCTAAATGTTTGGGGTGAACTTACCGCCACTTGTCTGGTCTCGTCCTTCACCCCTTGGAGGACCTTCTCTGGGCTGAGGGGGGTCAGCGGAGGTTTCCACCTTGTGGGATCTTCTGATTGGTGCCGAGGGTTTGGAAAGTTCTGGATTTGAGGCCACCTTGGCATTGTGGCTCCCGGGGGGGTAAAAGTTCTGAGGAGGAAGAAGATGATCTCCAGACCCTGCAGGAGGAACCACGACACCCCATGGAGGCCGAGGAGAGTTCAAGTCAACCTCCACAAAGTCTGACTGAGCGGGCAATGGAGGCACGACGGCCTGAAGCTTCACTGCAGGATAGAAATGACAGACAATAATTTCCTGTAATATCCATTAAAGCGGGTTTCACCCGAAATATAAATTTACATTAGATTGGGCCGAATTACGGGAAGCAGAATTACGGGAAGCAGAATTACGGGAAGCAGAATCACGGGAAGCAGAATCGGGCGTTTGATTAAAATCGAAGCCGTGCTTCCCGCTTCAGAGATCGATCTTCTCCGCCGCTTCCGGGTACGGGCTGCGGGACTGGGCGTTCCTATTTGATTGACAGCCTTCCGACGGTCGCATACATCGCGTCACCAGTTGCCGAACGTCGGTGCTGCTCTATACGGCGCCTGCGCACCGACGTTCGGCTACTTTCGGCAACTCGTGACGCTCTGTATGCGACGGTCGGAAGGCTGTAAATCAAATAGGAACGCCCAGTCCCGCAGCCCATTCCCCGGAAGCGGCGGAGAAGATCGCTCTCTAAAAAGGTAAGTACGGCATTCATTCAAAACGCCCGATTCTGCTTCCCGTAATTCGGCCCAATCTAATGTTAGAAATGGATATTTTGGGGGAACCTCCAATCATTGCATATTAATCACCCACACAAAACACATTGTATTCTTCTGAGGAAATATGTTTTTCATACTTTGGAATTGTGGCCATATCTTCGGTCCAGCCTTGTAGCTCTGCATAAGAGTCAGCAGGGGAGCGATACATCAGCTTTCCACAAGAACGCGTCCCCCGGAACCCTTTAGACATGCATGTTCCAGGTAAGGGAGAGGCCACTGGATGGTAGAGACTTTGCCTGTCAAGTCTTCCCCATCAGTTGATTGCTTTTCCAGAAGCAGATCTGAGAATGTAATCTATCTACTAATCCACAGATAAAAGTCTTCACCATCCAGCGAATCGCAGGGAGGAACATGCTTGTCCAAATGGCTTCTGGGGATGTGTTCTTTCACTCACTCACAGACATAAAGGAAATGGATAGAGATGGGGCCCCTGGGGCCCTTCCAAGGGATTTATGGGGAATGAGAACCTCTAGAGAGGACTTCACAGCCGCGGAATTTCTGCGATTCGCTTCACGCCCAATCAAAACTTCCGAATAATTTTTCACTATTCGGAAATTCAAACGTATCCGAATTACAATCGTAACAAATCCGAAGAAACAAAAACGAAAAATTCAAATAAAATAGAAAATTTGACTGAATTCAGAAAATTAGAATAAAAATTCAAACAAATAAATCATTTCTCCAAGGAATGGAAACAAGACAACATGTTCTGCACATGGAATATTTCCTCCACCTGAAGTGATACTTGGGCCCCTTTCACACTGGGGCCTCATCTGTGCTGGTAAAGCGCCGCTAAGACCGCAACCTTTTGGGGCGTTTTCGCAGTGCGTCAGTGTGAAAGGGCGAGGCGTTATTACAGCGCTTTCAATGGAGAGCGGCGTTTTTTTTCAGCGCCCAAAAGCTGCTCCAAAGATGCTGCTTGCTGGACTCCGTGTGAAAGGGTCCATTGAGATGCATGGAGAGCGTTTTATGAGCGCCATTTTTAACGATAAAACGCTTCAGTGTGAAAGGGGTCTAAAGGTTTGAATAAAAAAATAAAATAACAGACATGTCATTTTTACCTCCACTGTGCAGTTGGTTTTGCACAGTGGCCCCGATCCTCCTCTTCTGGGGTCCCTCGGCGGCTGTCTCGGCTCCTTCCTGGGGCGCGCTCCCAAGTCCAGCATTTGTGTCCATACACGCTGAGTGTATGACTCGGCCCCCCCCCCCCTCAGCACATGCGTCGTTGGATTTGATTGACAGCAGCGGGAGCCAATGGCTGCGCTGCAATCAATCTATCCAATGAAGAGCCGAGATCCAGCGCGTTCGACGCGGGACTTTCCAGGGCTCAGGTAAGTAAAATGGGGGGGGGGGGGGCGGTAATTATCAGATGCATAGGAGGACACGAGGGTTTACAACCCCCTCCCCCGACCCAACCTCCCCTCCCCCTCTACAGATGCACACTTACCTGAACCTGGTGGCCGCGGCTCCTCTATTTACATCCAGAGCCACAAATCTCCCTGCACCGCCTCATAGACTTCTATAGGGATGGTCTCTCAGGAGCGCACTGCGCATGCGCGGCCCGGAGAGCGCTGAATGTACAGAGAAGAACCGCAGCGAGTGGAGGGGGAGGGGCAAATCAGACAAATGTACTTGGCCTGGGCGTGTCCAGCCATCCATAATAATAATAGGAGTTTCTGGTCCTACCTGGGGAGGCGGGAGGCACGTGGCGCGGGGTCTCCTCCATCTTGCTTCACACCTGTATTGGGGGGAGAGAAAGGATGACCATGAATAGAATATACAAGAACGGGATTCATGATCCCCGGAGATCCCGCCATGGAGGTCCTTGTTCTGCACTTCCTGTTATATGGTCCCTCCCCCGGTGGCTGTGCAGACACACATTGGGCAGTTTTGGTCGATCGTTTGTCTCCATCAGTGAGCCGGAGCAACGATCTGCCGCTGACGGAGACAGGAAGTGTCTGAAAGAGGCTGCAGGAGATCAGCAAGACAGGAAAAGGAAAGATTTACATTCAACAAAAATCTGAGGAAAGTGACAAGCGCCGGAGAACCAATCACAGAACCCGGCAGAGACGCTATCAGGTTCAGGAGAAGATAAAACAACAACAACGTCTCACAGTGTGGGGGGGGGGCTCCGATCAGAGACTGCAGACATGATACAGGAGATGATCAGAGACTGCAGACATAGTACAGGAGATGATCAGAGACTGCAGACACAATACAGGAGATGATCAGAGACTGCAGACACAATACAGGAGATGATCAGAGACTGCAGACATAATACAGGAGATGATCAGAGACTGCAGACATGATACAGGAGATGGTCAGAGACTGCAGACATGATACAGGAGATGATCAGAGACTGCAGACATGATACAGGAGACAGTCAGAGACTGCAGACATAGTATAGGAGATGATCAGAGACTGCAGACATAATACAGGAGATGATCAGAGACTGCAGACATAATACAGGAGATGGTCAGAGACTGCAGACATAATACAGGAGATGGTCAGAGACTGCAGACATAATACAGGAGATGGTCAGAGACTGCAGACATAATACAGGAGATGATCAGAGACTGCAGACATAGTACAAGAGATGGTCAGAGACTGCAGACATAATACATTAGATGATCAGAGATTGCAGACATAATACAGGAGATGGTCAGAGACTGCAGACACAATACAGGAGATGGTCAGAGACTGCAGACATAGTACAGGAGATGATCAGAGACTGCAGACATAATACAGGAGATGATCAGAGACTGCAGACACAATACAGGAGATGATCAGAGACTGCAGACACAATACAGGAGATGATCAGAGACTGCAGACACAATACAGGAGATGATCAGAGACTGCAGACACAATACAGGAGATGATCAGAGACTGCAGACACAATACAGGAGATGATCAGAGACTGCAGACACAATACAGGAGATGATCAGAGACTGCAGACATAATACAGGAGATGATCAGAGACTGCAGACATGATACAGGAGATGATCAGAGACTGCAGACATAGTACAGGAGATGGTCAGAGACTGCAGACACAATACAGGAGATGATCAGAGACTGCAGACATAGTACAGGAGATGATCAGAGACTGCAGACATGATACAGGAGATGGTCAGAGACTGCAGACATGATACAGGAGATGGTCAGAGACTGCAGACATGATACAGGAGATGGTCAGAGACTGCAGACATGATACAGGAGATGGTCAGAGACTGCAGACATGATACAGGAGAGGATCAAAAACTGCAGACATAGTACAGGAGATGATCAGAGACTGCAGACATAGTACAGGAGATGATCAGAGACTGCAGACATAGTACAGGAGATGATCAGAGACTGCAGACATAGTACAGGAGATGATCAGAGACTGCAGACATGATACAGGAGATGATCAGAGACTGCAGACATGATACAGGAGATGATCAGAGACTGCAGACATAGTACAGGAGATGATCAGAGACTGCAGACATGATACAGGAGATGATCAGAGACTGCAGACATGATACAGGAGAGGATCAAAAACTGCAGACATAGTACAGGAGATGGTCAGAGACTGCAGACATGATACAGGAGATGGTCAGAGACTGCAGACATGATACAGGAGATGATCAGAGACTGCAGACATGATACAGGAGATGATCAGAGACTGCAGACATGATACAGGAGATGATCAGAGACTGCAGACATGATACAGGAGATGATCAGAGACTGCAGACATGATACAGGAGATGATCAGAGACTGCAGACATAGTACAGGAGATGGTCAGAGACTGCAGACATAGTACAGGAGATGGTCAGAGACTGCAGACATAGTACAGGAGATGATCAGAGACTGCAGACATAGTACAGGAGATGGTCAGAGACTGCAGACATAGTACAGGAGATGATACCAACAGAGTTTCAGTGAGGAAGAAAAACCGTCTTCATTGTACCAATCAGAGCGCCATAGACAGAGGACGGATCTCCTCCAATCAGAGCCGGTACTGACCTGTGTCCGGCCGGAGAACAGACACAAGGCTGCAGGTAACAACAAGCAATAAAAGGAAGATTTTAGGATCTCACGGCGGCCATCTTTGGGTCAGACCTCTAGGTCAGGTGATCAGATCTGGTCACATGACTCTGGACAGGTGAAGGAAGCACTAACCCCTTACATGCCGGAATCTTCCATCACACACCTGAAGCCGGGGGGGGGGGGTGATTAGTCCGGAATGAAGATCTGAAGGTTTCAGTTCTGTGTCCGGGTTTTGCTAGAAGCCTGGCTGAATATACAGGTGGGGGGGGGGTCATTATATAGTCAGGTGTGGGGGGTCATTATATACACAGGTGTGGGGGGGTCATTATATAGTCAGGTGTGGGGGGTCATTATATACACAGGTGTGGGGGGGTCATTATATAGTCAGGTGGGGGGGGTCATTATATACTCAGGTGTGGGGGGTCATTATATAGTCAGGTTTGGGGGGTCATTATATAGTCAGGTGTGGGGGGTCATTATATACACAGGTGTGGGGGGGTCATTATATAGTCAGGTGTGGGGGGTCATTATATACACAGGTGTGGGGGGGGTCATTATATAGTCAGGTGTGGGGGGTCATTATATACACAGGTGTGGGGGG
>NC_053495.1:95000-102500 GCF_905171775.1 Rana temporaria | reverse complement strand
GCCGGCCCACCTGCTTGCACTGAGCAAATAAATAGGGGCAGAGCTGCGCATGTCCTGTGCAAAATTACATCCTGCTTTTTCCACCCCCCCACCTGAGCAAGGTAATTTTGCCCTTTATTTGCGATGGCACCTCCTCGGAGAGAAAAAAAGAGAAAAAATTATTTCAATCTATCTGAGATGGAGATTATGCTGGCGGCACTCACTCGCCATACTGCTGTCCTGTATGGTGCCCAGCGGAAGAATACCACCACAGCCCAAAGGAGGGCAATCTTTGATGCCATCACCTTAGACGTGAATGCGCTGGGCAATGAGGAGAGGACCTGGGACGAGATCCAGAAAAAATGAAATGATATGCGGCGTCGGGTCCGAGACAAACTGGTGTTAATCCGCAAGCATACCAGGGGCACAGGAGGAGGACCAGCCTGCCCTTTACGTTTGAATGCGGAGGAGGAGGTGATTGCCCAAAGTTTCGCGCTGGAGCAGGTGGAGGGAGTCCCAGGATATGATTCCACTGTTGGGGACAGGTAAGTGTGTTTTATCTCATATTTGCTGTGTATCATGGGAGGGGGTAGAAGGGAACATGTGACAAGTGTGTGGCTCCACCAACATGTATTTTTTTGTGTCATCCACAGATGTTGAGGATGAGCCCTCGTCGGCTGCAGGGCGACCCACGCCATCCCCACAACATCATGGGGTCCAGTCAACCCCCATGCAAGTACTGGGCATGTTGGTGGAGGAAGTGGTGGAGGAGTCGATTGACCTCCACCAGGAGGCCTCTATATACCTCCAGGAGGATCCCACCATCCCTGGCCTCCCCACCACCCCCCCGACCATAACGTCATCCCCCTCCAGGGCAAGCCCCTCCAGTGTCCCTCCCACCATTATCGCCCCCTCCAGTGTCCCTCCCACCAGTGTGACCCCCTCCCCTTCTTCTCCCTCAGTCCGTGCCCCAGCCTCTCCTCCCACTAAGGCTCTCTCCAAAACGAGGGGTGTACCCTCCGGCCTCCGAGAGGGGCTGCAGGAGGAACAGGCCCGGCAGACCCGCCATATAGGGGCCATGGTGGGTGATTTGAGGCGGGTGGCGGACAGCCTGGCATCCTCCTCCTCCTCAGTGCAGCAGGCCCTCACCCTGCATGCTGACCTGGGGAAAAGAGACACAAAGAGCCTGGAGGAAGTCAGCGCGAACTGTGTAGCCATGGCCACCTGTATGGTAGAGCAGCAGGACGCCACCGCTTTGCTCACAGCGGAGGTGAGCAGGTTGGCAGGGGCGGTGGAGGCCAACACTGATGCTGTGCGGGAGGAGGGGAGACGAAACCGGCGGCAACAGAGGAACACTACCACCCGGCAGCTGCGGATGTTGGCACAAACCAACAGTGTGCTCACCTGCCTGGCCAACTCCATGGAGGGCAGGCAGGCACCACCTGCCAGGAGTGAGGAAGTAGGGGATGCTGCTGCTCCCCCCCCTCCATCCCCACCCCAGGCTCCATCCTCAGCCCAGGCTCCACCACGCCGACTGAGGAGCCAGAGCCGGGGCACCCTTGGCACCAGGATGTCGAAAAGAAAAAAATTATAATTTTCCTGTGCCTTTTTTTTTTTTTTTTTTTTTTTTTTTACATATCCCTTGGTGCTCAGATAAGGAGCTTTTTCTATTTAGTTGGATTATGCTCATATGATGATTTTTTTTTTATATTTTTTTTTTTGCTCAGATTATGAGCTTTTCTATATTTATTTAATGCTCAGATGATGAGCTTTTATATTTTTATTTTATGCTCAAAGTTTGAGTTTTTATTTTATTTTGTAGTCCCTACACACTGTGAGGAGTGTCTACTACAGTGTGACTGGTGTGTGAATGGGGGGGGGGGGGGGGTCACTCCTGCTGGAAAAGGGGTGTCACCCTCTGCCATTTGAAAGGTGTATGAATGGACAGCAACATAATTGGAGCCTTGGCGCGGCGTTGCTGCTCCCTAATACCATGGGGTATCCTTGGGTCTAATCCAATTTTGGGTGCATGTGGGGTGTGTTCGCTAGGGACCACAGACGCGTGCATTCTACTTGTGACATGATTAATGTGTGTGTTTAACTTGAAAAAAGCCGTTCCACGAGACCACTCCTGACTGCTCTTCCCTCAGTAGACCGGGTAGAGTTTCTTGGGGGGGGGATTGTGTGGTTCGGGGGTCAGGTCATCACGTATGTCAATCTCCAGGCCCTTTCTCATGGCGAAGTTGTGCAGAATACAACATGCACCGATGATCTGGCACACAAAGTTTGGGGAATACAACATGGTACCCCCAGACTTATCCAGGCATCTGAAACGTGACTTCAGGAGGCCAAAGGTGCGTTCCACCACTGCACGGGTACGTGCGTGAGCTTCATTATATCTTTCCTCTCCTGGGGTTTGGGGGTTCCGGAATGGAGTCATAAGATGGGGTCCAAGTGCATGTGCCGCGTCACCTGGAAGGGAAAAGACAGGAGAATGTTAGTCATGCATGTGCCCCTTGTGATGTCTGCATCATGGGGGGGGACAGTCATACCTGACACCCATGTCACTCACCAACCAGACAGTTGTCCCCATACATGTTCTGTTCAAATTCTGTTGGGATGCTGCTCTGACGGTATATGTAGCTGTCATGGCTGGATCCGGGGTGTTTGGCACGGACGTGCCATATGAGGCCATGGGCATCGGCTATCACCTGTACATTGATGGAATGCCAATGCTTTCTATTGCAGTATATGTGCTCGGTCTCACGGGGGGGCTGTAGTGCCACATGGGTGCAATCAATGGCCCCCACAGTGCATGGGAATCTGGCAATTTGATAGAAATCTGTCACTGCCTTCTGCCGCTGGACCTCCTGGGTGGGTTTGATGAAGTGGTGGGACATGCGTCTCAGGATTGCAGGGATAACCTGGTGCACACATCTGCTCATGGAGGATTGTGACATCCCAGCCAACATTCCACCTGTGCGCTGAAAAGAGCCAGTGGCCAGGAAATGCAGGGTTGCCACTACCTTGACCAGTGGCTCCACTGCATGTCCACGGTGTGTCTTGCTGGTGATGTCATCATGCAGGGTTGTGGCTAATTCCAGGATGACTTCAGGGCTGAATCTAAACATGCGATACACCTCCGAATCCCCCATGGCAAATATGTTCCTGTGCACTCGGTATATCCTCTCCCGTGCCCTCCTACGAGTCGGTTCACTCAGTAGTATTGCTAGAACCATAGCTGCCCCTGGCATGTTGGCACACAGATGTGAGGTCCTACAAGTGTGGGTGCTCTGCTTGCTCAGCTCGTCCGTAACGGTGCTGCTGTAGTTGCTCTCCAGCTGACCTGTGGACGTCTGAATGCCTCACACGCGCAGGTTTTTGAATCAGCGTTAGTTCCTCATTTGCATATTTGCTGAGGGAAAACAATGAGCGCAAGTTTCACCCTGCGCAAAAATGCACATTACATGCGCCGGGGCAGAGAAACTGCGTCCGTTGAAAAAAGCCTAATTTCAGGCTTAGCTTGTTTTCTGGGTCATCCGCATATTTGCCTGGGCGCAAATCCGTACTTGCGCGGCGCATATCACGATTGCGCACACGCAAGTCGTACCTGAATCCGGGCCTGTGTGTTCTTCTTACCATGATGCAGAGAGACATCTTTGTCTGCCTGATGATCCTACAATAAACAAGCCAGTTCCTGTTACTACAGAATATGTCTGATCTGAATTAGACTCCGCTGCACTTATCCATCATACTCTGCAACAGGTTATGGGCCCAGAGTCCGGATAAAGTCTTATGACCAGGTGCGGCCTAAGCAGAACATAAGCCTGAACGGAAGACAGCGTGGCTGATGCGCAGATCGACATAAAGAAGCTTTCCAGTGATATCTCCTATAGACAAGTAAGACTGTTTATATATATAAAGGAGGGATAAAATGGCCGGAAACTCAGAGCTTAAACTCTCAGTGGCAAAGCTGAATAATGACAATGACCAGCTATGGAAGTTTAAAGTGGAAATGCTGTTATCCAGAGATGACTTGTGGGAGGTTACCACTACAGACAGACGACAGGATAATAATCAGGACTGGGACAAGAAAAACAGACAAGCACGTGCCACAATAAGTTTACTAGTAGAAGATGATCAGCTCATTCATATTCGCAATGAGGACACAGCGAAAGGCATGTGGAATGTACTGAAAAGACTGCATGAAAGACCCAGTTTAAACAACAAGCTGTTTATGCTGCGGAAACTTTACAAAATGAGACTTGGCAGAGAACAGGACATGCAGGAGCATATAAACGCAATGCTGGAAGTGATTGCGCAACTCAGATCAATCGGGGAGAACATAACAGACAGTCACATTGCAGCCATGTTGTTATGCAGTTTACCTGATACATACACTGCACTGATAAATGCACTGGAGACACGAGCCGAAACAGACCTGACGGTAGCATTTGTAAAAACCAGGCTCATAGATGAGTATCAGAGAAGAAAGGAATTAATGCATGACTCCACAGAATCCGACACCAGCACCGCTCTTAAAGCTACAGACGCAAGATTACACAGAAAAGAAACCAGAGTGTGTTTCAGATGCCACAAACAGGGACACATAAAGAAAGACTGTACTATATGGAGAGCAGAGCAAATGAGACAACGTCCCTCTTATGCTAAACAAAAGGTCAAAACCACAATCCATGACCCAAGGGAAGGCAACTGGAATGCCACATTTAAAGCGACAGGCAACAATAAATGCCAAGACTGGTGCATCGATTCAGGAGCAACTAGTCACATGACGAGTGATAGAAGTTTCTTCATAGAACTTGATCCGAACAACAAAGAAACTATTTACCTTGCAGATGGAAGCAAAATACATGCAGAAGGATGTGGGCACGGAACCCTTGTATGCCCTGATGATGCGGGACACAATTTAACCATACCAGTGAAAGATGTACTTTATGTTCCTAATCTAGAAGGAGGACTCTTATCTGTGAAGCGTCTAACAGCCAGAGGACTCACCGTGAAATTCCAAGGTGACAAGTGTTCCATTCTAAACGGGAAACAGACAATAGCAAGTGCCAAGCTGGATGATCATCTATATCATCTCGACACAGTGAAGGAAAAGGTGAGACTATGTACACACAAGCACAATGACTGTATACATATATGGCACAGACGTCTAGGTCACAGACACCCAGAATGCATAAAGGAACTACAGAGGAGGAATCTGATAATATCCCCTTGTCCAGTCACTGTCAAATGTGAGTGTTGCATCAAATCCAAAGCTACAAGAGCAACACTTCCCAAAGTCAGTCAGAAGAGAGCTTCAAGACCACTTGACTTAGTTCACAGTGACGTGTGTGGTCCCCTAAACCCACCAACACCTGGAGGCAACAGGTACATAGTGACTTTCATAGACGACTATTCAAGATATGCAGTCACCTACTGTAACGGACACATGCATGCTGCCGAGACAGTTATGATCTTCGTGCAGGGGGACTACAAGGAACTGCATGGCTTGTCACCATTGGATGTACCACATTGTATTCTGAGCTCAAAGGGTTAATTGGACAAGTTTCTTTTCATTGTTGAATGCTAATGTTCCCTTCGCATAGATAATGAACCCTCTTTTGTGTGCAGGTAAACAGCCCCCCTGTGAGGTGTATGCTGATGGGGATTATGTGTGAGTGATAATTGTTTTAAAGGTTAATTGAATTCTATGTGCCTGGCCAGGAAATGTTAAGTGGGGTGAGGTGCCGAAGCGTCTAGAAACTGGCCAAGTGATTAATTCAAGGAGATGTCATTGTTTCAGGGGGTCTGTGTTGAAGCCCCCTACTGGGAAAGGGGAGGGCGGAAACTGTCATTGTTCTTGTAACAGTTGTAACCAGATATAAGCAGGTGAAATATGCCAAATAAAGTCAGTCTGCTTGACCCTCCAAACGTAGCACGTCTCGTTTCTTGGAAGGGCGTTCGATGGGATATACCGGCGGTACCTGCATATCATAACTTGTCAGCAAAAAGGACGTCTCCAACGGCCGATACCCCTCACTACCAGTGGGTAGCCGTTACACCTACCTAATGCAACACAAGAGTGAAGTTTTCGACAAATTACAAGACTATGTAACAAAGACAAGTAACAAGTTTCAGAGGAAGCCTCTCATACTCCGGAGCGATAATGGAGGTGAATTCACAGGAGGTAAGATACAAAAGTACTTAAAAAAGGCATGGAATAGAACATCAAAAGACAGTTCTGTATACACCAGAACAAAATGGAGTAGCTGAAAGAAAGAATAGAACTCTGACCGAAATGATCAGATGTATGCTGACAGATTCTGGACTACCACAAAAATACTGGGGTGAGGCAGCCGTGACAGCTACATATTTGCAGAACAGACGTCTTTCCAGAACAGTGGAGAAAACCCCATATGAACTATGGCACAATGAGAAACCAAGTGTAAAACAAGAGTTTTTGGATGCAAAGCATTTGTCTACATACCTGAAGAAAAACGCACCAAGCTCCAAAACAGAGCATTTGAAGGTATCTTCGTTGGATACAGTGACAATGTCAAAGGTTACAGAATCCTAAATCCCAAAACAGCCAAGGTTACCATTAGCAACAACGTAACTTTTGTTGAAGATTTAAGAGACAATGTAATGACAACAGTAGAAGCAAGAATACAAGAGAAAACTGACATTGACCAGCCCATCTCTGTAACTTCTGAACAAACAGTTGAAGTGAGTATAGACTCAACCAGTACTGAAGAGCAGACAGAATAAGGCTCAGACACAAAAATGAGACGGTCAACAAGAGAAAACAAAGGTAAACCACCTATACGTCTCTCATACAAAGCAAGTACTGCCAGTATCAACGAACCTGTAAAATGGGAAGACATATCTCAACTTTCAGAACAAGAAGCAACTAAATGGATAAAGGATTCTGAGGAAGAGATAAAATCCATGCATGACACTAAAACATGGACACTTACAGAACTACCACCCGGAAGGAAAGCCATAGGCTGTAAATGGACTTTTAAAGTGAAATACAATGCAGATGGCACAATTGGATGGTACAAACCAAGACTAGTAGCCAAAGGCTATTCTCAAAAATATGGAGAGGACTACGATGAGACGTTTGCACCAGTAGTCAAGCACACTACAATACGGACTTTACTGACAGTAGCCGTTACCAGGAAAATGCAAGTGAAACATTTTGATGTGAAAACCGCATTTCTACATGGCGATTTAACAGAAGAACTCTACATGGAACAGCCGCCAGGATTTAAAGATGAACAAAGGTCAGACCTAGTATGCAAACTTCGCAGGAGCATATATGGCCTAAAGCAAGCCGCCAGAGCGTGGAATATAAAAAAATAAATGAAGTGCTTACACATCAAAACTTTCAAAGGAGCAAAGCAGACCCCTGCTTATACACAAAGAGATTGGCAAACAGATGGGTCTATATGCTTATTTATGTGGATGATATCCTGATTTGTTTTGAGCAAGAAGGGGATGAAGCAGAAATAC
>NC_053495.1:0-90000 GCF_905171775.1 Rana temporaria | reverse complement strand
TTCCCCTTCCAGCTGTACTCCACCTTGGTGAGGGGCAGCCACTCTATGGAATGTTTCTGCGGGGACACAGAGGAGATATTGGGGGTCACCTATAGAAATATTAATGGGAATGCCTCACCAATGTGCTTCCTATGATGTCACCTCCATCTAGTGGCCACAATGGCTGTGACATCATCACTGTGCTGTACATAGCCTGAGCTGTGGGAGTGGCCCAGCAGGCTCCACCCACTACAGGAGGGGGCGGAGACCAGACCCCTGCATAAGGAGAGAGACCAGCAGTGGGCGGTCTTTATTACAGGAAGTCTCACATTGGATGACGGCACAGATCTAGGAGAAGATTCCGGAAGTCACATGACCGATGGATTTATTACCCCGGAGATGAGATATAAAGGGCGCTGTACCTCTGAATGGAGCTTTGCACCCCTCAGGCTTCCAGAAACTTCTCTGAACTTACCTGCTTCAGTATGCGGGAGCTGGAGATGAACTGCGAGTAATGCTGCTGGACGGCCGTCTGAGACGCCTGATTGATGGACGCATCGGGGAAGTTCAGCAGAGGCGGTACCTGCAACAACAGACAACCAATCACCATCCAGGAATGGAGGAAAACCTTCCATGATATGAGGAGTGCGATAGTAGCCCCCCCTCTACACACCTGGCTCCCCTCTACACACACCTGCCCCCCCAGACACATCTAGCCCCCCTCCCAGACACACCTAGCCCCCTCCCCTAGACACACCTAGCACCCCTCCCCCTAGACACACCTAACTCCCCTCCCACTAGACACACCTAGCCCCCCTCCCCCTAGACACACCTAGCCCCCTCCTTCTAGACACACATAGCCCCCTCCTCCTAGACACACCTAGCCCCCCTCCCCCTAGACACACCTAGCCCCCCTGCCCCTAGACACACCTAGCCGCCCTCCCCCTAGACACACCTAGCCCTCCTCCTAGACACACCTAGCACCCTCCTCCTAGACACACCTAGCACCCTCCCCCTAGACACACCTAGCCGCCCTCCCCCTAGACACACCTAGCCCCCTCCCCCTAGACACACCTAGCACCCTCCCCCTAGACACACCTAGCACACTCCCCCTAGACACACCTAGCTCCCCTCCCACTAGACACACCTAGCTCTCCTCCCACTAGACACACCTAGCCCCCCTCCCCCTAGACACACCTAGCCCCCTCCCCCTAGACACACCTAGCCCTCCCCCTAGACACACCTAGCCGCCCTCCCCCTAGACACACCTAGCCCTCCTCCTAGACACACCTATCCGCCCTCCCCTAGACACACCTAGCACCCTCCCCCTAGACACACCTAGCACCCTCCCCCTAGACACACCTAGCCCCCTCCTCCCAGACACACCTAGCCCCCCTCCCCCCAGACACACCTAGCACCCTCCCCCTAGACACACCTAGCCCCCTCCTTCTAGACACACCTAGCACCCTCCTCCTAGACATACCTAGCCCCCTCCTCCCAGACACACCTAGCCCCCCTCCCCCTAGACACACCTAGCCCCCCTCCCCCTAGACACACCTAGCACCCTCCTCCTAGACACACCTAGCACCCTCCTCCTAGACACACCTAGCCCCCCTCCCCCTAGACACACCTAGCCCTCCCCCAGACACACCTAGCCCCCCTCCCCCTAGACACACCTAGCCCCCTCCTTCTAGACACACATAGCCCCCTCCTCCTAGACACACCTAGCCCCCCTCCCCCTAGACACACCTAGCCCCCCTGCCCCTAGACACACCTAGCCCCCCTCCCCCTAGACACACCTAGCCCTCCTTCTAGACACACCTAGCCCCCTCCTCCCAGACACACCTAGCACCCTCCTCCCAGACACACCTAGCCCTCCTCCCCCTAGACACACCTAGCACCCCTCCTCCTAGACACACCTAGCCCCCCTCCCCCTAGACACACCTAGCCCCCTCCTCCCAGACACACCTAGCACCCTCCTTCCAGACACACCTAGCACCCTCCTCCCAGACACACCTAGCCCTCCTCCCCCTAGACACACCTAGCCCCCCTCCCCCTAGACACACCTAGCCCCCTCCTCCTAGACACACCTAGCACCCTCCTCCCAGACACACCTAGCCCCCTCCCCCTAGACACACCTAGCCCCCTCCCCCTAGACACACCTAGCCCCCCTCCCCCTAGACACACCTAGCCCTCCCCCTAGACACCTAGCACCCTCCCCCTAGACACACCTAGCCCTCCTCCCCCTAGACACACCTAGCCCCCCTCCCCCTAGACACACCTAGCCCCCCTCCCCCTAGACACACCTAGCCCCCTCCCCCTAGACACACCTAGCCCCCTCCCCCTAGACACACCTAGCCCCCTCCCCCTAGACACACCTAGCCCTCCCCCCAGACACACCTAGCCCTCCCCCTAGACACACCTAGCCCTCCCCCTAGACACACCTAGCCCTCCCCCAGACACACCTAGCCCCCCTCCACCTAGACACACCTAGCCCTCCCCTAGACACACCTAGCCCCCCTCCCCCTAGACACACCTAGCCCTCCTAGACACACCTAGCCCTCCTCCCCCTAGACACACCTAGCCCTCCCCCTAGACACACCTAGCCCCCTCCTCCTAGACACACCTAGCCCCCCTCCCCCTAGACACACCTAGCCCCCTCCTCCTAGACACACCTAGCCCTCCCCCTAGACACACCTAGCCCCCTCCTCCTAGACACACCTAGCCCCCCTCCCCCTAGACACACCTAGCCCTCCTCCAGACACACCTAGCCCTCCTCCCCCTAGACACACCTAGCCCCCCTCCTCCTAGACACACCTAGCCCTCCCCCTAGACACACCTAGCCCCCTCCTCCTAGACACACCTAGCCCCCCTCCCCCTAGACACACCTAGCCCTCCTCCAGACACACCTAGCCCTCCTCCCCCTAGACACACCTAGCCCCCCTCCTCCTAGACACACCTAGCCCCCCTCCCCCTAGACACACCTAGCCCTCCTCCCCCTAGACACACCTAGCACCCTCCCCCTAGACACACCTAGCCCCCCTCCCCCTAGACACACCTAGCCCCCCTCCCCCTAGACACACCTAGCCCTCCTCCCCTTAGACACACCTAGCACCCTCCCCCTAGACACACCTAGCCCCCCTCCCCCTAGACACACCTAGCCCCCCTCCCCCTAGACACACCTAGCCCCCCTCCCCCTAGACACACCTAGCACCCTCCCCCTAGACACACCTAGCCCTCCCCCTAGACACACCTAGCCCTCCTCCCCCTAGACACACCTAGCACCCCTCCTCCTAGACACACCTAGCCCTCCTCCCTCTAGACACACCTAGCCCTCCCCCTAGACACACCTAGCCCCCCTCCCCCTAGACACACCTAGCCCCCCTCCCCCTAGACACACCTAGCCCTCCCCCTAGACACACCTAGCCCCCCTCCCCCTAGACACACCTAGCCCTCCCCCTAGACACACCTAGCCCTCTCCTCCCAGACACACCTAGCCCCCCTCCCCCTAGACACACCTAGCACCCTCCCCCTAGACACACCTAGCCCCCCCCTAGACACACCTAGCCCCCTCCTCCTAGACACACCTAGCCCCCCTCCCCCTAGACACACCTAGCCCTCTCCCTAGACACACCTAGCCCTCCTCCCCCTAGACACACCTAGCCCTCTCCTCCCAGACACACCTAGCCCCCTCCTCCTAGACACACCTAGCCCCCTCCTCCTAGACACACCTAGCCCTCCCCCTAGACACACCTAGCCCCCTCCTCCCAGACACACCTAGCCCCCCTCCCCCTAGACACACCTAGCCCTCCCCCTAGACACACCTAGCCCTCCTCCCCCTAGACACACCTAGCCCTCCCCCTAGACACACCTAGCCCCCCTCCCCCTAGACACACCTAGCCCCCCTCCCCCTAGACACCTGCCCCAATGTCTCTCATCAGACCTTGTACAAGTTTGAACAATAAAGTTTGTTGATGTTCCCGTTTTTTTCTTTGTTCATATTAAAGTGAAGGTTCACCCGAAAACTCAATTTTTTACCTTAGATTGAGGCTCGTTTTGTGAAGGGGAATCGGGTGTTTTTTTTTAATCGAAGCCGTACTTACCGTTGTAGAGAGCGATCTTCTCCGCCGCTTCCGGGTATGGGCTGCGGGACTGGGCGTTCCTATTTGATTGACAGGCTTCCGACGGTCGCATACATCGCGTCACGATTTTCCGAAAGTAGCCGATCGTCGGTGCGCAGGCGCCGTATAGAGCCGCACCGACGTTTGGCCTTTTTCGGCTACTCGTGACGCGATGGATGCGACCGTCGGAAGCCTGTCAATCAAATAGGAACGCCCAGTCCCGCAGCCCATACCCGGAAGCGGCGGAGAAGATCGCTCTGTACAACGGTAAGTACTGCTTCAATTGTAAGAAAACACCCGATTCCCCTTCACAAAACGAGCCTCAATCTGCATTCTATGCATGAAGATGAAAAACTTCTGTGTGCCCCTCCCCCTTCATACTTACCTGAACCCCTCCCCCCTCATACTTACCTGAGCCCCCGTTTCATCAGATTAGGTGACCCATGTGTAACGGAAGTGACGTTTTGTCGCCGCCATCTTGCTACACCCCGCACTCCTCCATAGAAATGATACAATGAGAAGGGGAACGGGCAATAAAGCTACACCCACCGGAGTTTTTAAATTTTACACGTTTTTTTACTGGTAAAGTGCGTTTATATCGTGATATTCAGGACTTAGAACTCCATCTGATTGGTTGGATGTTGAATTTTACAAGCTGCGGCGAGCCTGCTGATCTCACAGGTTTGCTGATCTGACAGAAGTTCGCTGCTCTTTAAATTCAACATCCAACCAATCAGACGAGTTCTAAGTCCTGAATATCACAAAATAAACGCACTTTACTGGTAAAAAATAAGTGTAAAATGCAAAACTCTGGTGGGTGTACCAAGATGGCCGCTTCCCCCTTCCCAGTGTATCCTTACTATGGGAGGAGTGCGGGGTGTACCAAGATGGCCGCTTCCCCCTTCCCAGTGTATCCTTACTATGGGAGGAGTGTGGGGTGTACCAAGATGGTCGCTTCCCCCTTCCCAGTGTATCCTTACTATGGGAGGAGTGTGGGGTGTACCAAGATGGTCGCTTCCCCCTTCCCAGTGTATCCTTACTATGGGAGGAGTGTGGGGTGTACCAAGATGGTCGCTTCCCCCTTCCCAGTGTATCCTTACTATGGGAGGAGTGTGGGGTGTACCAAGATGGCCGCTTCCCCCTTCCCAGTGTATCCTTACTATGGGAGGAGTGTGGGGTGTACCAAGATGGCGGCAACGGAACGTCACTTCCGTTACACATTCTGACAGGTCACCTAATTTGATAAAACACCCCTTCTACATCCAGCAATGTTGCACAAGAGGCTTGGCTGCCCAGGTCTCTCCCTTCTGATTGGTTGAGACACAGCAGGGGTACCATCGGCTCCAGCTGCTGTCAAAGTCAGTGAGCCAATGAGGGGAGAGGGGGCAGGGCCAGGCTCCGGCTTCCTGTTAGAATAGACACAGGGAGCTGTGGGTCGGCTCAGGTGCCCCCATAGCAAGCTGCTTGCTGTGGGGGCACTCAGGAGGGAGGGGCCAGGAGCACGGAGGAGGGACCTGAGAAGAAGAAGATTAGGGCTGCTCTGTGCAAAACCATTACAAAGAGACTTTAGTATCACTTTAAGGCCACATGGTCCTCGCAACATACGCAGAACTGTTTCCCCAAATTACTCCACTCACACCTGCAGGATACCAAGATACCCAATATATGGTCAGATACTCACCCTCATGTCAGCCAGGGACCCCACCCATGGTCACATGGGCCACCCTCGTGTCAGCCAGGGACTCCACCCATGGTCAGATGGGCCACCCTTGTGTCAGCCAGGGGCTCCACCCATGGTCACATGGGCCACCCTCATGTCAGCCAGGGACTCCACCCATGGTCACATGGGCCACCCTCATGTCAGCCAGGGACTCCACCCATGGTCACATGGGCCACCCTTGTGTCAGCCAGGGGCTCCACCCATGGTCACATGGGCCACCCTCATGTCAGCCAGGGACTCCACCCATGGTCACATGGGCCACCCTCATGTCAGCCAGGGACTCCACCCATGATCACATGGGCCACCCTCATGTCAGCCAGGGACTCCACCCATGGTCACATGGGCCACCCTCGTGTCAGCCAGGGGATCCACTTATGGTCACATAGGCCCCCCCTCGTGTCAGCCAGCGGCTCCACCCATGGTCACATGGGCCCCCCCTTGTGTCAGCCAGGGGCTCCACCCATGGTCACATGGCCCACCCTTGTGTCAGCCAGGGGATCCACTTATGGTCACATAGGCCCCCCCTCGTGTCAGCCAGCGGCTCCACCCATGGTCACATGGGCCCCCCTTGTGTCAGCCAGGGGCTCCACCCATGGTCACATGGGCCCCCCTTGTGTCAACCAGGGGCTCTCCACCCATGGTCAGATGGGCCCCCCTCGTGTCAGCCAGCGGCTCCACCCATGGTCAGATGGGCTCCTCCTAGTGTCAGCCAGGGCCTCCAAAAATGTTGGGTAAATAAAATTATACAACATCAGATACAGCTGCAAAAAATAAAATCTCACCAATAGCTGCTCATCCGTGAAGATCTTTTCGCCGGTCACCTTCTTGAACAGGTCAGTGTTGAATTCTGAGTGGTGGTCAGGTATGAACTCATACAGGTTGTTCTTCCTGCAGAATAAAATATCAAATCCGTATTCTGGACTTCTCATCATATACACTTTTTGGAGTCTTGTGACAGTGAAAAAAAGCTTCACTTACAATCCTCAGTTCTAAACTACGCCCACACTCCCTTGAAACCACACCCCATTCCGGCCTCCAAGGAACAGAGAGATTTTCCAATTGGGATTCACACTCAATGAAGGTCACACAGTGTATTGTATACTCACCATGTAACCGTCAGCTCGATGTAGGAGATCACTTGCCCCTTTCCCGCACAGCCGGGGCAGGTCTGCACGTTCGTCTGGTGGCAGGTTTTGCATCTGTTCACAAAACAAAATATGGCGAAAGGATTACGGATGATGAGAGGTTTCTGGAATTTTCACCAGGCAGATCAGTAGAGAATTTGTTTAGAATTGGGTAGGAAAGGGTTAGAGACATATAGCCGGATTCAGAAAGACTTACGACGGCGTATCAGTAGATATGCCGTCGTAAGTCCGAATCCGCGCCGTCGTATCTTTAAGTGTATTCTCAAAATGAGATATGCTTCTCAGTTGCTAAGATACAACCAGCGTAAGTCTCCTACACCGTCGTATCTTAGCTGCCTATTTACGCTGGCCGCTAGGGGCGTGTACGTTGATTTCCGCCTAGAATATGTAAATCAGCAAGATACGCCTATTAACGTACGTACGCCCGTCGCAGTAAGCTACGCCATTTACGTAAGGCGTTTTTCAGGCGTAAAGATAAACCACCAAAAAGATGGTGCAGCCAATGTTAAGTATGGACGTCGGAACAGCCGTCGTTTACGTTGTTTGCGTAAGTCGTACGTGAATGGGGCTGGGCGTAGGTTACGTTCACGTCGAAAGCATTGACTATTTGCGACGTGATTTTGAGCATGCGCACTGGGATATGGCCACGTATGGCGCATGCGCCGTCCGTTAGGCACGCCATTTACGTGGGGGTCATGATTCATTACCATACAACACGCCCACTACCAGCCTACTTCTTTGAATTACGCGGGCTTACGCCGGCCCATTTACACTACGCCGCCGTAACTTAGGACACAAGTTCTTTGTGAATACGGTACCTGCCTCTCTAAGTTACGGCGGCGTAGTGTATCTGAGATACGCTACGCCCGCACAAATTTAAGACAGTTTTTCTGAATCTGGCTACTAATTTCTATTCACAACTGTTCAGATATCGGCCGCACAGGGAGAGCATGGGTTTCTAGTTTGCTGGATTATAATGCAGTGGGAGGAGGACAATAAAACTCAGTCATTGTGAGCAGAAAGCAGAACCTGACAGTAAGAAGGAAAGGAAAATGTCCTTCCTCTATTAGGTGCCTACCCTCTTCATTGGCTCCTTGGGCATTCTAACCTACAGAGCACATGAATTTGGGAAGCAGTGTTATGGGCCGGTCTGCCCCCCCCAGCGGCTGGTTACTGATCTCACACAACACATTTCAGAGCCAATAGTTAAAGCGGGAGTTCACCCAAAAATACATTTTTAACATTACATTCAGCCGAGTTGTCCTAATTTTTTTTTTTTTTTTTTTTTTTTTTTCCGTACATACCGACTTTCACCGCCGCTTCCGGGTATGTCGTCTTCGGGACTGGGCGTTCCTATCTGATTGACAGGCTTCCGACCGTCGCATACAGCGCGTCACGGGTTGCCGAAAGCCTCTTCACTAGAGGAAAGGCACCCATCACAGACCCTCTTCACTAGAGGCAAGGCACCCATCGCAGACCCTCTTCACTAGAGGAAAGGCACCCATCACAGACCCTCTTCACTAGAGGAAAGGCACCCATCACAGACCCTCTTCACTAGAGGAAAGGCACCCATCGCAGACCCTCTTCACTAGAGGAAAGGCACCCATCGCAGACCCTCTTCACTAGAGGAAAGGCACCCATCACAGACCCTCTTCACTAGAGGCAAGGCACCCATCGCAGACCCTCTTCACTAGAGGCAAGGCACCCATCGCAGACCCTCTTCACTAGAGGAAAGGCACCCATCGCAGACCCTCTTCACTAGAGGCAAGGCACCCATCGCAGACCCTCTTCACTAGAGGAAAGGCACCCATCGCAGACCCTCTTCACTAGAGGAAAGGCACCCATCGCAGACCCTCTTCACTAGAGGCAAGGCACCCATCGCAGACCCTCTTCACTAGAGAAAAGGCACCCATCACAGACCCTCTTCACTAGAGGCAAGGCACCCATCGCAGACCCTCTTCACTAGAGGCAAGGCACCCATCGCAGACCCTCTTCACTAGAGGCAAGACACCCATCCCAGACCCTCTTCACTAGAGGCAAGGCACCCATCGCAGACCCTCTTCACTAGAGGCAAGGCACCCATCGCAGACCCTCTTCACTAGAGGCAAGGCACCCATCGCAGACCCTCTTCACTAGAGGCAAGGCACCCATCGCAGACCCTCTTCACTAGAGGAAAGGCACCCATCGCAGACCCTCTTCACTAGAGGCAAGGCACCCATCACAGACCCTCTTCACTAGAGGAAAGGCACCCATCGCAGACCCTCTTCACTAGAGGCAAGGCACCCATCGCAGACCCTCTTCACTAGAGGAAAGGCACCCATCGCAGACCCTCTTCACTAGAGGCAAGGCACCCATCGCAGACCCTCTTCACTAGAGGCAAGACACCCATCCCAGACCCTCTTCACTAGAGGCAAGGCACCCATCGCAGACCCTCTTCACTAGAGGCAAGGCACCCATCGCAGACCCTCTTCACTAGAGGCAAGGCACCCATCGCAGACCCTCTTCACTAGAGGCAAGGCACCCATCGCAGACCATCTTCACTAGAGGCAAGGCACCCATCGCAGACCCTCTTCACTAGAGGCAAGGCACCCATTATAGACCCTCTTCACTAGAGGCAAGGCACCCATCACAGACCCTCTTCACTAGAGAAAAGGCACCCATTATAGACCCTCTTCACTAGAGGCAAGGCACCCATCGCAGACCCTCTTCACTAGAGGCAAGGCACCCATCGCAGACCCTCTTCACTAGAGGAAAGGCACCCATCGCAGACCCTCTTCACTAGAGGCAAGGCACCCATCACAGACCCTCTTCACTAGAGGAAAGGCACCCATCGCAGACCCTCTTCATTAGAGGCAAGGCACCCATCACAGACCCTCTTCACTAGAGGAAAGGCACCCATCGCAGACCCTCTTCACTAGAGGCAAGGCACCCATCGCAGACCCTCTTCACTAGAGGCAAGGCACCCATCGCAGACCCTCTTCACTAGAGGCAAGGCACCCATCGCAGACCCTCTTCACTAGAGGCAAGGCACCCATCGCAGACCCTCTTCACTAGAGGCAAGGCACCCATCGCAGACCCTCTTCACTAGAGGAAAGGCACCCATCGCAGACCCTCTTCACTAGAGGCAAGGCACCCATCGCAGACCCTCTTCACTAGAGAAAAGGCACCCATTATAGACCCTCTTCACTAGAGGCAAGGCACCCATCACAGACCCTCTTCACTAGAGGCAAGGCACCCATCGCAGACCCTCTTCACTAGAGGCAAGGCACCCATCCCAGACCCTCTTCACTAGGGAAAAGGCACCCATTATAGACCCTCTTCACTAGAGGCAAGGCACCCATCGCAGACCCTCTTCACTAGGGAAAAGGCACCCATCCCAGACCCTCTTCACTAGAGAAAAGGCACCCATTATAGACCCTCTTCACTAGAGGCAAGGCACCCATCACAGACCCTCTTCACTAGAGGCAAGGCACCCATCGCAGACCCTCTTCACTAGAGGCAAGGCACCCATCCCAGACCCTCTTCACTAGGGAAAAGGCACCCATTATAGACCCTCTTCACTAGAGGCAAGGCACCCATCACAGACCCTCTTCACTAGAGGCAAGGCACCCATCGCAGACCCTCTTCACTAGAGGCAAGGCACCCATCGCAGACCCTCTTCACTAGAGGCAAGGCACCCATCGCAGACCCTCTTCACTAGAGGCAAGGCACCCATCGCAGACCCTCTTCACTAGAGGAAAGGCACCCATCGCAGACCCTCTTCACTAGAGGCAAGGCACCCATCGCAGACCCTCTTCACTAGAGAAAAGGCACCCATTATAGACCCTCTTCACTAGAGGCAAGGCACCCATCACAGACCCTCTTCACTAGAGGCAAGGCACCCATCGCAGACCCTCTTCACTAGAGGCAAGGCACCCATCCCAGACCCTCTTCACTAGGGAAAAGGCACCCATTATAGACCCTCTTCACTAGAGGCAAGGCACCCATCACAGACCCTCTTCACTAGAGGCAAGGCACCCATCGCAGACCATCTTCACTAAAGAAAAGGCACCCATTATAGACCCTCTTTACTAGAGAAAAGGCACCCATCCCAGACCCTCTTCACTAGAGAAAAGGCACCCATCGCAGACCCTTTTCACTAGAGGCAAGACACCCATCCCAGACCCTCTTCACTAGAGGAAAGACACCCATCGCAGACCATCTTCACTAGAGGCAAGGCACCCATCGCAGACCCTCTTCACTAGAGGCAAGGCACCCATTATAGACCCTCTTCACTAGAGGCAAGGCACCCATCACAGACCCTCTTCACTAGAGAAAAGGCACCCATTATAGACCCTCTTCACTAGAGGCAAGGCACCCATCACAGACCCTCTTCACTAGAGGCAAGGCACCCATCACAGACCCTCTTCACTAGAGGCAAGGCACCCATCGCAGACCCGCTTTACTAGAGGCAAGGCACCCATCCCAGACCCTCTTCACTAGGGAAAAGGCACCCATTATAGACCCTCTTCACTAGAGGAAAGGCACCCATCGCAGACCCTCTTCACTAGAGGCAAGGCACCCATCGCAGACCATCTTCACTAAAGAAAAGGCACCCATTATAGACCCTCTTTACTAGAGAAAATGCACCCATCCCAGACCCTCTTCACTAGAGAAAAGGCACCCATCGCAGACCCTTTTCACTAGAGGAAAGACACCCATCACAGACCCTCTTCACTAGTGGAAAGGCACCCATTATAGACCCTCTTCACTAGTGACAATGCACCCATTATAGACCCTCTTCACTAGAGGAAAGACACCCATCGCAGACCCTCTTCACTAGAGGCAAGGCACCCATCGCAGATCCTCTTCACTAGAGGCAAGGCACCCATCGCAGACCCTCTTCACTAGAGGCAAAGCACCCATTGCAGACCCTCTTCACAAGTGGCAATGCACCCATCGCAGACCCTCTTCACAAGTGGCAATGCACCCATCGCAGACCCTCTTCACAAGTGGCAATGCACCCATCGCAGACCCTCTTCACAAGTGGCAATGCACCCATCGCAGACCCTCTTCACTAGAGGCAATGCACCCATCGCAGACCCTCTTCACCAGCTGTACTGAGGTCATATGGGATTGCTGCCTCAATGCACAATGTTTATACAGATGACACGTAATACCAATACTTTCTGTCCCAACACTTACCCATCTGACCCTGTTCCACTGCATTGTGAACATTCTTCTCCAGCACTGCGTCCAGACCCATTACAGTGCTCACATTTTACCTGGGAGGGAAAAAAACACACGCCACAATGAATCATTGGCAAGGTTTACTTATTGCCGGTACAAGCTCAATTTATTGAAAAAATAATTATATTGTGAACACAGCCAACAATCTTCATTGCCTCTATAGACCTCCATGAAGTTAGAGAATGGACTAAACTTAGGACTGTCAATGAGATGCAATTCCTCCATGGACAAGGCACAGGGATCTCCATGAATTAAAATCATCTGAAAGTATGTTGAAGAAAAAGAAAAACTGAGCTCTCAATGGAGTGGAAAGTGGAAATGTTGGCTGGCATGGCAAAGGGAGAAAAGCCCCCAAAATGGATCGTCATAGCAACCTTCAACCCTGAAGTTAGGGTCACCCTGAGCAGCGAGAACCGCCTCTTCCCATCGCTTCCAGTGGAGGTCCACTATGGAGTTCCTCCTTCCACAGCCCTGCCACTGGCCACGGAGGACTATTACAGGACATCTGCTCCACACACTCGTAACTGAAGTGCCCTCTTCTGTTACATTGTGAGAGCAGCTTTACTGTTCTGCAAACATTGGAGGTCTGTACATATACACACAGGCCTTTGCCCATCATCTTCTACTATTGTTTTCATTGAAAATTTCCTTCTGTCCTAGTGATATAACAAGAGGAGACACGTCAATAGACTCAAAGCAACAAAGACCTGCCAGAGGTCCTAACCCTTTCCCACTCTAAGCTTCATCTGGAGTGTCACTTTACATATTGCACCTATTCCATCTCTGTCATTTGAATGATGGATACAATTTACATCTACAATGACAGCTGTGGTGTTTTCACCAGAAATATGGGACTTACCCGTCCATTTCCATTACACTTCTGACAGATGATCTTCCCCTTTCCATGGCACTCTTCACATTCCTGGAGGAGAAGATAGAAGAAGACAGACGGGTCACCAATCTGCAGACTTCCCCAATCTGTGTAACAGAGCTAGCAGTCCAAAATCGAACAAGTATAACCCCGGTCTGTACAAGAGCACAATATGGCCAACTCTATAGTAAGAGACACTGGAATATGAGAGTCTATAGAAAAAGCAGACACATTTACTTATGAGCACCAATAAGTCTCAGGAGTCAAAGAGTTACACACAGGGCAGGACTTAGGGCTTGAGTGTTGAAGGGGCCCCCTGGAGCCGCCGAGAATTGGGGGGGATTGAAGATGTTGAGCGAGGGGGGTGCACATTAAAGTTGTTGAGGGGGGGGTGCACATTAAAGTTGTTGAGCAGGGGGGGGCCTCTCACCTGTGCACGCGGAATGTGTCGGCTCTCTTCCCTTCAGCAGACATCCACACACCGCTCCGGTTCCTCCTGGGGGGGGGGGTTTTGCAGTTGTTGAGCGGGGGAGTGCCGACAGCCGGGGCCAAAGACTGTCATTAGCCCAGCTGTCGGCTTTCTTCCCTTCAGCAGCCACAGTCCTCCACACACCGCTACGGTGTGTGGAGGACATGGGCCCCCTGGAGCAGAGAACCAGGGGGGGGGGCTGCCGCCCCAAATTGAGGGGCTTTCCAAAAAAAGAAGAAATAAAGAAAAATATATATATTTATAAAAAAAGGGGGGTAGCCATCCGGGGCCCTAGAGACCTCTGGGCCCTTTAATTATATATATATATATATATATATATATATATATATATATATATATATATATATATATATAAATAAAAAATATATAAAAAAACTTTTTTTTTTAATAAAAATTAAATAAAAAAAGGGGGGGTTGCCGTCTGGGGCCCCCTATTGGGCGGGCCCCCTATTGGGCGGGGCCCAGTCAAGCCCAATGGTAAGTCCGGCCCTGGTTACACATGAGAGTGACAACAAGATGTGAAAGTCTATCACACCCTCCACCACCACCATCCGTCTTGTACTTTCCTCCATAGGGAAGATTCCTTACCTTCTTGGAGGAGGTGTGAGGTACCGGCTGTTTTTTGGTCTCATCATGGAAGAGGGCCGGAGGTTCCAGGATGATCGCCCAGGGCTGAGGAGCTGGCCCATTGGATGGACCATCCAGCTGCTCATCTGCAGGAAAGCGAATACAAGGAATTCAGTATACAGATAATTCTCATTCTGAAGATTCCTTTCACTTTACATTTCAGCTCTTGTGATTGGCTTATTGATATCTACAGAACATAAGGAAACAGCAAATCACAAATGATATAGATCCTCCTTCAAAAATGTCCCCAAGTCTTTCCCAGGCCCAGAAACTGATTATCATCCAACAAACTGCTGTAGACCAATCAGATCTGAGATATTTCACGTGACTTTTACAACACAGCGCACCATAAACGCACACACTAGAGCGGCACGATTAATCGTTAAAAAAAATTGCCATCTCGATTTAACCCCTCCCCCTCACGATCTTAATCCAGCATTTCGACGATTGATGTAACAACATTGCTCAGTGCTGAAAGATAAGAAACATTGTATTGTTCTGTTCTTTTAGAGATCAAAAGGGATGAACTTCGGTCTGCAAATGAAGTCAATTTAACCAGATCCCAACTTTATTGTAATGATGACGTGGTGCCCGGACTTACATCTGTGACGTCAGCAGAGAGCGTAATTCAGCCCACTGTCTGCTGAAAATGGGTGTGATCCATAGGAGAAGCCAAACCGGCTTTCCCTGTACTTCTCCTTTAAATACACTGGCCTGGATTCAGAGAGATCGGCGCATCTTTAAATAGGCGTAGCGCATCTCATATGGGCTACGCCGACGTAACATTGAGAGGCAAGCTGAGTATTCACAAAGCACCCGCTCCCATATGTACGCCGGCGTAACGTAAATGGGCAGGCATGAGCCCGCGTAATTCAAAGTAGCAAGGTAGTGGGCGTGTATTATAATGAAGCGTGACCCCATGTGAATGCATGGCCGAACGAACGGCGCATGCGCGTGCATGCTCAGAATCACATCGCAAACGCATACCCTAAACGACTTAGACCAGCTTTTTGGTGGTTTAACTTTACGCCGGAAAAACGCCTTACGTAAACGACGTAGATTACAGCGACGGGTGCAAGTATGTTTGTGAATCGGCGTATCTAACTCATTTACATATTCGACACGTAAATCAACGGAAGCACCCCTTGCGGCCAGCGTAAATATGCACCCAAGATACGACGCGTAGGAGACTTACGTCGGTCGTATCTTGGCAAAATTCCGGCGTATCTCATTTAAAGAATCCGCGCATAGATACGACGGTGGACTTACGACGGCGTATCAGTAGATACGTCGGCGTAAGTCTTTCTGAATCCGGCTTTAAACCTTTTTCTGACACTTGTTGCTTACAAGATAAAATCGGTATTTTTTGCTAGAAAAGGACTTGGAACTCCCAAACATTATACATATATTTTTTAGCAGAGACCCCATAAAATGGCGGTCCTTGCAATGTTTTATGTCACACTGGATTTGCGCAGTGGTCTTTCAAATGCAATTTTGTGGGGGGAAAAATACACTTCAATAAATGAAAAAGACTAAACAGTAAAGTTAGCCCATTTTTTTGTATAACGTGAAATGTGTTACGCCACAAGAATCGTGATCTTTATTCTAAAAAATAAAAAATTGTGATTCTCATTTTATCCGGAATCGTGCGGCTCTAGCGCACATTGTATGTGTTCCGGTACACTGTAGTGCGTTGGAAGTCACTTTACAGCACAATAAGAGTTCCATTCACACTCAGGGCCACTGCGACACATGGGTGACCCCATAGAGGGGTTTTGCTGTAACATGCGTCATAATACAATCTTTTCACAATCTGCATGTGTGGATCATCACTTATCGGTCATATCTTTCTGCTTAGTGATTGTTCTTCACAGTTCCTTTCTAGGTGCGAATCTCACATGGTAAGCTGAAAAGATTGTGTGGCAAAGAGTCCTGTGTCTGGAGGGGACCAGGAAATGTAATGGTCACTAGAACCTTCCGGAATCCCAGCAGAGGAACACAGGGCAAGGAATGGCTGAACGTCCCCAATATGAGTGTAGCACCCTCTATCTCAGGTAGGATGTGGTTTTGTTTTTACAGTCAGTGCAGGTAAATTTAGGCAGGCCTAGCTGTGAGCTGGGCCTGTTTGTTTTGATCTGGGGGCTGGGAGTGGTTTAGTGTAGCAGCAGGTGACTGACATGTACTTCATCTCTCTGCCACCTCCTGTTTCTGGTAGGTTCTGGAAAAGAAGCAGGGCAGGGGATTGAAGTGTATCCGGGAGCCCTGATCAATCCCCAACTAGGATTGGCAGGGCTCCTATATATACACTCATGGTCAGCCTGTTGTGGGAGGAGTTTTGGGTGGAAGAACGAGTGATGGAGTGTTAGGCTGTCGTGGCCCTGTGGGGAGCCCCCTTTGTGGGGGGGGGGGCGACTCATGGCCTGGTGCTCGGGATCTGGGAAGGAACCCCTTCATACAACGCTATCTCAAGGTGTCCTGAACAGGAGCAGGAAGAGGACAGTGGGGAGCATTGCCGGGCAAGTCACTAGGAGGGATCCATTCCGGGGGGCCGGTGAGTGACGGACACAGTGTGGAGATCTGGGAGAGACATGCCAGGATGTGAAGCCCGAAGGAGAGACTGTAATGTCACCGGTGTTGGTGTCAAGTTGCTGCAGCCAGAAGGGTTGGCAGGACTTGCACAGGACTTTCTGGGATCAGTAGTCCACCAGCTTTCATTTATCAATAAAGTACTTTTTCATCGCTATTGGTTGCTACACCTAGGGGGCTGCAGACCTCGGCCAGCAAATGGCGGACATTGAACAGTTGGGACTTATTCACCATGTGCTGACTGACCGGAATCTGGTATTGTGCCGTAGAGAAAGTGAATTGACTCAAGTGATGTGCTGGAGGAGTGTGGAGGAGTGTGAAGGAGTGTGGGGGAGTGTGGAGGAGTGTGAAGGAGTGTGGTGGAGTGTGAAGGAGTGTGGAGGAGTGTGGGGGAGTGTGGAGGAGTGTGGGGGAGTGTGGAGGAGTGTGGGGGAGTGTGGTGGAGTGTGGAGGAGTGTGAAGGAGTGTGGAGGAGTGTGGGGGAGTGTGGAGGAGTGTGAGGGAGTGTGGAGGAGTGTGGAGGAGTGTGGAGTGTGGAGGAGTGTGAAGGAGTGTGGGGGAGTGTGGAGGAGTGTGAAGGAGTGTGGTGGAGTGTGAAGGAGTGTGGAGGAGTGTGGGGGAGTGTGGAGGAGTGTGGGGGAGTGTGGTGGAGTGTGAAGGAGTGTGGGGGAGTGTGGAGGAGTGTGGAGGAGTGTGGGGGAGTGTGGGGGAGTGTGGACGAGTGTGGGGGAGTGTGGAGGAGTGTGAAGGAGTGTGGAGGAGTGTGAGGGAGTGTGGAGGAGTGTGGAGGAGTGTGGAGTGTGGAGGAGTGTGGAGGAGTGTGGGGGAGTGTGGAGGAGTGTGAAGGAGTGTGGAGGAGTGTGGAGGAGTGTGGGGGAGTGTGGAGGAGTGTGGGAGAGTGTGGAGGAGTGTGGGGGAGTGTGGGGGAGTGTGAAGGAGTGTGGGGGAGTGTGAAGGAGTGTGGAGTGTGGAGGAGTGTGGAGGAGTGTGGAGGAGTGTGGGGGAGTGTGAAGGAGTGTGGGGGAGTGTGGGGGAGTGTGGAGGAGTGTGGGGGAGCGTGGAGGAGTGTGAAGGAGTGTGAAGGAGTGTGGAGGAGTGTGGAGGAGTGTGGGGGAGTGTGAAGGAGTGTGGGGGAGTGTGGAGGAGTGTGAAGGAGTGTGGGGGAGTGTGGGGGAGTGTGGAGGAGTGTGGAGGAGTGTGGGGGAGCGCGAGGGAGCGCGGGGGAGCGTGGAGGAGCGCAGAGCAGCGTGAGGGAGCGTGGAGGAGCGTGGGGGAGCGTGGAGGAGCGCGGGGGAGCGTGGAGCAGCGTAGGGGCAGCGTGGGGCAGCGTGGACGAGCGTGGGGGAGCGTGGAGGAGTGTGAAGGAGTGTGAAGGAGTGTGGAGGAGTGTGAAGGAGTGTGGAGGAGTGTGAGGGAGTGTGGAGGAGTGTGGAGGAGTGTGGGGGAGTGTGGGGGAGTGTGGGGGAGTGTGGAGGAGTGTGAAGGAGTGTGGAGGAGTGTGAAGGAGTGTGGGGGAGTGTGGAGGAGTGTGGGGGAGTGTGGAGGAGTGTGGAGGAGTGTGAAGAATGTGGAGGAGTGTAAAGGAGTGTGGGGGAGTGTGAAGGAGTGTGGGGGAGTGTGGAGGAGTGTGAAGGAGTGTGGAGGAGTGTGGAGGAGTGTGAAGGAGTGTGGAGGAGTGTGAAGGAGTGTGGAGGAGTGTGAGGGAGTGTGGAGGAGTGTGGAGGAGTGTGGGGGAGTGTGGGGGAGTGTGGAGGAGTGTGGGGGAGTGTGAAGGAGTGTGGAGGAGTGTGGAGGAGTGTGGAGGAGTGTGGGGGAGTGTGGGGGAGTGTGGAGGAGTGTGAAGGAGTGTGGAGGAGTGTGGAGGAGTGTGAAGGAGTGTGGAGGAGTGTGAAGGAGTGTGGAGGAGTGTGAAGGAGTGTGGGGTAGTGTGGAGGAGTGTGAAGAAGTGTGGAGGAGTGTGAAGGAGTGTGGGGGAGTGTGAAGGAGTGTGGAGGAGTGTGAAGGAGTGTGGGGGAGTGTGGAGGAGTGTGGGGTAGTGTGGAGGAGTGTGGAGGAGTGTGGAGGAGTGTGGAGGAGTGTGGAGGAGTGTGAAGGAGTGTGGAGGAGTGTGAAGGAGTGTGGGGGAGTGTGAAGGAGTGTGGAGGAGTGTGAAGGAGTGTGGGGGAGTGTGGAGGAGTGTGGGGTAGTGTGGAGGAGTGTGGAGGAGTGTGGAGGAGTGTGGAGGAGTGTGGGGGAGTGTGGAGGAGTGTGGGGTAGTGTGGAGGAGTGTGGAGGAGTGTGGAGGAGTGTGGAGGAGTGTGCGGGAGTGTGGAGGAGTGTGAAGGAGTGTGGGGGAGTGTGGAGGAGTGTGGGGTAGTGTGGAGGAGTGTGGAGGAGTGTGGAGGAGTGTGGAGGAGTGTGGGGGAGTGTGGAGGAGTGTGGGGTAGTGTGGAGGAGTGTGGAGGAGTGTGGAGGAGTGTGGAGGAGTGTGCGGGAGTGTGGAGGAGTGTGAAGGAGTGTGGGGGAGTGTGGAGGAGTGTGGAGGAGTGTGGGGGAGTGTGGAGGAGTGTGGAGGAGTGTGGGGGAGTCTGGAGGAGTGTGGAGGAGTGTGAAGGAGTGTGGAGGAGTGTGAAGGAGTGTGGAGGAGTGTGAGGGAGTGTGGGGGAGTGTGAAGGAGTGTGGGGGAGTGTGGAGGAGTGTAAAGGAGTGTGGGGGAGTGTGGAGGAGTGTGAAGGAGTGTGGAGGAGTGTGGGGGAGTGTGAAGGAGTGTGGGGGAGTGTGGAGGAGTGTGAAGGAGTGTGGAGGAGTGTGAAGGAGTGTGGAGGAGTGTGAAGGAGTGTGGAGGAGTGTGAAGGAGTGTGGGGGAGTGTGGAGGAGTGTGGGGTAGTGTGGAGGAGTGTGGAGGAGTGTGGAGGAGTGTGGAGGAGTGTGCGGGAGTGTGGAGGAGTGTGAAGGAGTGTGGGGGAGTGTGGAGGAGTGTGGAGGAGTGTGGGGGAGTGTGGAGGAGTGTGGAGGAGTGTGGGGGAGTCTGGAGGAGTGTGGAGGAGTGTGAAGGAGTGTGGAGGAGTGTGAAGGAGTGTGGATGAGTGTGAGGGAGTGTGGGGGAGTGTGAAGGAGTGTGGGGGAGTGTGGAGGAGTGTGAAGGAGTGTGGGGGAGTGTGGAGGAGTGTGAAGGAGTGTGGAGGAGTGTGGAGGAGTGTGAAGGAGTGTGGAGGAGTGTGAAGGAGTGTGGAGGAGTGTGAAGGAGTGTGGGGGAGTGTGGAGGAGTGTGGAGGAGTGTGGGGTAGTGTGGAGGAGTGTGGAGGAGTGTGAAGAAGTGTGGAGGAGTGTGAAGGAGTGTGGGGGAGTGTGAAGGAGTGTGGGGGAGTGTGGAGGAGTGTGGAGGAGTGTGGGGTAGTGTGGAGGAGTGTGGAGGAGTGTGAAGAAGTGTGGAGGAGTGTGAAGGAGTGTGGGGGAGTGTGAAGGAGTGTGGAGGAGTGTGGTGGAGTGTGAAGGAGTGTGAAGGAGTGTGGAGGAGTGTGGAGGAGTGTGAAGGAGTGTGGAGGAGTGTGGAGGAGTGTGAAGGAGTGTGGAGGAGTGTGAGGGAGTGTGGAGGAGTGTGGAGGAGTGTGCGGGAGTGTGGAGGAGTGTGAAGGAGTGTGGAGGAGTTTGAGGGAGTGTGGAGGAGTGTGGAGGAGTGTGGGGGAGTGTGGAGGAGTGTGAAGGAGTGTGGGGGAGTGTGAAGGAGTGTGGAGGAGTGTGAAGGAGTGTGGAGGAGTGTGAAGGAGTGTGGAGGAGTGTGAAGGAGTGTGGAGGAGTGTGAAGGAGTGTGGGGGAGTGTGGAGGAGTGTGGAGGAGTGTGGGGTAGTGTGGAGGAGTGTGGAGGAGTGTGAAGAAGTGTGGAGGAGTGTGAAGGAGTGTGGGGGAGTGTGGAGGAGTGTGAAGGAGTGTGGAGGAGTGTGAAGGAGTGTGGAGGAGTGTGAAGGAGTGTGAAGGAGTGTGGAGGAGTGTGAAGGAGTGTGGAGGAGTGTGAAGGAGTGTGGAGGAGTGTGAAGGAGTGTGGAGGAGTGTGAGGGAGTGTGGAGGAGTGTGGAGGAGTGTGGGGGAGTGTGGGGGAGTGTGGAGGAGTGTGAAGGAGTGTGGAGGAGTGTGAAGGAGTGTGGAGGAGTGTGAGGGAGTGTGGAGGAGTGTGGAGGAGTGTGGGGGAGTGTGGGGGAGTGTGGAGGAGTGTGAAGGAGTGTGGAGGAGTGTGAAGGAGTGTGGGGGAGTGTGAAGGAGTGTGGGGGAGTGTGAAGGAGTGTGGGGGAGCGTGGGGGAGTGTGAAGGAGTGTGAAGGAGTGTGGGGGAGCGTGGGGGAGCGTGGAGGAGCGTGGAGCAGCGTGGGGGAGCGTGGAGGAGCGTTGAGCAGCGTGGGGGAGCGTGGAGCAGTGTGGGGGAGCGTGGGGGAGCGTGGAGGAGTGTGGTGGAGCGTGGAGGAGCGTGGGGAGCGAGGAGCAGCGTGGGGGAGTGTGGGGGAGTGAGGGGAGCGTGGGGGAGTGTGGGGGAGTGTGGAGGAGCGTGGAGGAGCGTGGAGCAGCGTGGGGGAGCGAGGAGCAGCGTGGGGGAGTGTGGGGGAGTGTGGGGGAGTGTGGAGGAGCGTGGAGGAGCGTGGAGCAGCGTGGGGGAGCGAGGAGCAGCGTGGGGGAGCGTGGGGGAGTGTGGAGGAGCGTGGAGGAGCGTGGAGCAGCGTGGGGGAGCAAAGAGCAGCGTGGGGGAGCGTGGGGGAGTGTGGGGGAGTGTGGAGGAGCGTGGAGGAGCGTGGAGCAGCGTGGGGGAGCGAGGAGCAGCGTGGGGGAGCGTGGGGGAGCGTGGGGGAGTGTGGGGGAGCGTGGAGGAGCGTGGAGGAGCGTGGAGGAGTGTGGAGCAGCGTGGGGGAGTGTGGAGCTTTAGAGACCAATATAGATCCAAAATCGTTTGTTCAATGTAACAAGATCAGTTCTATGGGCATCTCGTGTCCCTTTTCCCATCCAAGGTAAATCGCCTCAATAAAAACCAAAAAGAAGCTGATGGTGTTCATTGTCTGGCGATGTGTCTGGGAGGTGATTGCCGGGCTGAGGAGGGTGACGGGTGAACTACTACCCTCAGCGACCCCGCGGAGGCGCCGCTTCATGAGGGATGTTACAGGGAGTGAACTTTAATCCCCATAGTTGGGGCACACAGCCATTGAATTAGGGTCAGCCGATGGCCAAAGTCAACAATTCCCCAAACCCCGCCCATGAATGGTCTCCACAGATCCAGAAATACAACTCACTTGTTAGAGGTTTGGTTGTCCAGTCACAGGACCGCGACTCTGTGAAGGTTTCCAAGCGATACTGCCGATAAAAGGAGACAAGTTATCTATCCATAGGAGGAGACATTTATTTGGGGTCCTCGTTTGTCAGCAAAGACCCCCAGCACTATTCTCACCCTGTATGTATTGAACGGCTTCATTTGTTGGATGGCCATCTCTTGCACGGGGGAGGAGCCATAGCAGCACTGGCCGCTGACGTAATCCAGAAGGGCCTGTTTTGCCGTCTCCTGGCTAATCGAGGGAATCCTGCCGAGGGGGAAAACAATTGGTGTCAAATGAAGGAAAAGTTTTGCACCGTATCCAACTTTATGGTCATCGGAAGAATCATCATTATCCCCAAAAACCCAATACTGATTTTATTTGTTAGGCTCCTAAAATAAGAAATAACAGGGAAGTGTGTGATCTTCTGCGATTAATCATTTATTGAAGCAAATTTTTAAGCGTGACATGTTGGGTATCATTTTACTCGGCGTAACATTATCTTTCACAGTATATAAAAACATTGGGCTAACTTTACTGTTGTCCTTTTTTTTTATTCAAAAAAGTGAATTTTTTCAAAAAAAAATATGGTGTGACAAAAAGTATTGCAATAACCGCCATTTTATTCTCTAGGGTGTTAGAAAAAATATATATATAATGTTTGGGGGTTTTAAGTAATTTTCTAGCAAAAAAAACAAACTGTTTTAGACTTGTAAACGCCAAATCTGAAAAAACAGCCAAGGTCCTTAAGTGGTTAAAGAGAACCTGTCGCCCTATTCTGCCGGCTGATATTTTTTGTTCTGTTGTGTTCTATGTTGACTTGAATGTGGCTATTTCAGTGGCTGTCTGTCTGTAGGAGACGGGTAGACAATACTTCCTGATCAGGGTTCCTGAGCTGGAGACGCAATAATTAGGCGTGCCTCAGGGTAGATATGTATATATGTGTATGGCGTCACTGGATTCCTTCCTAACCATACTGGTGTTGGGTTAAGTGAGGTTGGCAACATAAACATATAGATATGTCTGGTTTGAAGAGAGAGGTCTCGGGAAATAAGGTTATGGGTATAGACACAGAATTTCGATGGTCTGTTTCTTTTAGTAAAGACTCGGATTAAGCGCGGTGTCAAAATAGTCTTGGTTAGAGAGGTGTTTGGTGATGATGTAGAACAGTAAGTCCTCACCAGATTATGTTATACATATGTGTATAGAGACAAAACACATGTATGTATATTTTTTTAGTTATATATATATGATATGAACCAAGAAGGTTCGGGTTTAGGGGTTAAAAATTAGCGCCCTACAGACAGTGGGGATGAAATAGCGTGTCATATTCTAACTGTGTGTGTTGTTAAACCACTTAAGACAAGGCTAAGGGGAGTGTCCCTAACTGTGTGTAAATCTGTATGTTCTGGATTTAATAAACAGTTTAAGCTCTGCATGTTTAACCCTCAACACCTGTGTGGATTGTCTGGTGATTGAGGGGTTAAGGGCCGGTTATGGCGAATCTGCAGGCTGCGGTGCGTTTGGAGGACAGGAGACACAGGTCTGGCGGATGTGCCCACATGGGGTATCCGAGATCCGTCACAATGTACAAACCAAATATGTTTAAAAAATAGTAAAAAAGGTTAAAAATTAGAAAAACGATAAATCTGGTTGTTATTGAATGGTACAATGAATAGGGAAGCAAAGCATGGTAACTAAGTTTGGCAGTAGCAGATCATTACATGTAAAGCAGGGGTCTCAAAGTACCGGCCCGTGGGCCATTTGCGGCCCACGGACCGGTTAAAAATGGCCTGCAATCAAGTCCCGTATTTTTTTTTTTTTTATCTAGCAGTCATTTTATTAAAAATCCTCATCCAGAGTCTCGACATGTGGTACCATAGTGCCGGTTACTGGGAGCAGCTGTGAGGTGCAAGAAGTGTCAGTAACTGGCCTCGGCACTATGTCCCGCCCATGTATTTTCACAGGCACAGCAGAGGGGGAGGCGCCGAACAGCTTTACCACTCTCATCTCCGCTGCTGAAAGAGCAGAGAAAACAGAGCGGAGGAAGGATCCGCCCATCGCCCCGCCCACGATGCACAGCAATCGCTCGGAACCCAGATCCAGGGTCCTGCTGCCACCTCAGGGCGGGAGATGTTGTTCTGTCACAAGGTCTGGGTAAAAGCCATTAGCTGACAGAAGGAGAGGGACTGGGGAGGCAAATGATCCTGACTGCCAGAGGTGAGTGAGCCATCAGACTGAGGCAAAGTCCTTAGTGGGGTGACTGGGTAGAATTTTTTGCAGTGTGGGGGGTATTTTGTGGAGTTTGGGGGGGTTAACTGTGGAGTGTGGGGGGGTAATTGTGGACTGTGGGGGGGGGGGTAATTGTGGAGTGGGGGGGTAATTGTGGACTGTGGGGGGGTAAATGTGGAGTGTGGGGGGGTAATTGTGGAGTGTGGGGGGGGGTAATTGTGGACTGTGGGGGGGTAATTGTGGAGTGTGGGGGGGGTAATTGTGGAGTGTGGGGGGGTAATTGTGGACCGTGGGGGGGGGGGGTAATTGTGGCGTGTGGGTAATTGTGGACTGTGGGGGGTAATTGTGGAGTGTGGGGGGGTAATTGTGGAGTGTGGGGGGGTAATTGTGGAGTGTGGGGAGGGGGTAATTGTGGAGTGTGGGGGGGGGGGTAATTGTGGAGTGTGGGGGGGGGGGGTAATTGTGGACTGTGGGGGGGTGTAATTGTGGAGTGTGGGGGGGGGGTAATTGTGGACTGTGGGGGGGGTAATTGTGGAGTGTGGGGGGTATTTGTGCAGTGTGGGGTTTAATGCTGGTTTAATAATGCCTTTGCTGACACCAATTGCTGCAAATAATGCGTTTGCCGACACCAGTGCTGGTTTAATAATGCGTTTTCTGACACCAGTGCTGGGTATAGGGGTATTTTATGGAGTGTGGGGGGGGGTAATTGTGGACTGTGGGGGGGGGGGTAATTGTGGAGTAGGGGGGTAATTGTGGACTGTGGGGGGGGTAAATGTGGAGTGTGGGGGGGTAATTGTGGAGTGTGGGGGGGTAATTGTGGACTGTGGGGGGGTAATTGTGGAGTGTGGGGGGGGGTAATTGTGGAGGGTGGGGGGGGAATTGTGGACCGTGGGGGGGTAATTGTGGCGTGTTGGTAATTGTGGACTGTGGGGGGTAATTGTGGAGTGTGGGGGGGTAATTGTGGAGTGTGGGGAGGGGGTAATTGTGGAGTGTGGGGGGGGGGGGTAATTGTGGAGTGTGGGGGGGGGGTAATTGTGGACTGTGGGGGGGGGTAATTGTGGAGTGTGGGGGGTATTTGTGCAGTGTGGGGTTTAATGCTGGTTTAATAATGCCTTTGCTGTCACCAATTGCTGCAAATAATGCGTTTTCTGACACCAGTGCTGGGTATAGGGGTATTTTATGGAGTGTGGGGGGGGTAATTGTGGAGTGTGGGGGGTATTTGTGCAGTGTGGGGGATAATGCTGGTTTAATAATGCCTTTGCTGACACCAATTGCTGCAAATAATGCGTTTTCTGTCACCAGTGCTGGTTTAATAATGCGTTTGCATGCGGCCCCCATGGGAGTTGAAAATTTGTCATGTGGCCCTCAGGCAATTTGAGTTTGAGACCCCTGATGTAAAGGAATGTGCTGCCAGCAGAGAGATGCAGATCAGGTTACACAGCCTGAGACGCCATGACAATTTTCACTTCTGTGAATCTGAGAGCAACATTTTTGTGTTAAACCCTTTCAGAAACCTGGAAGAAGGTTCATGAGTGAGAAACTTATATAGCGCAACACATGCAAACTGAATCGCCTCTGGGCGCTGAATCGCCTCTGGGCGCTGAATCGCCTCATGGATGAGAACAAATATATATTTAGAAGTTATTACGGTACTTACTAAAGTAATAGTTTTAAAAAAATGTGACCCTAAATAACTTTTCTTGAGAGTTCATTGAAATTTTTGAAGATGAAGTATCTGTCTGAGTAAATTGTAATTAATTATAAAGGCTTACTATAGGGAAAATCTTTTCTAATAATAAAAGATAACTTGTATACAATCATTTGAAGATCTAAAGAAAGCCCTTATTAATTTCGTATTTTTGATTAATATAGAGATCTCTCTCTCTCATACATTTACATTGTACAAGTGTATGTGGATCATGAGACAATTTCATTGGTATTTTAAAAAACATTGTGGGTTTTGCACCATTTGTTTTGAAAAAAATGTTATGTTAGAGCCGGTTCACACTGGGGCGGCACATGATTTTAGCTGAGAAGGGGGTGTATGTAAAATGTTACCTGGGACCAGTATTTTGGGTGATAACACATTTGTACTAAGGTATAGCAATTTTGTTTCTGCTTCTATTGGTTACGATAATAGTTTGTTGTATTCTGCCCTGCATAAAGAAGCTTTTAGGAAAGGCAGCTGACTTTGGGTGATATTAGAGATCCAATGAAGGAGGAAGAAGAGGGACCGTATCCTCCATTACAGTCCTTACCTGTTAAAAACACATACAACATTCTCAAATGATGAGGGAAAGAATAGTGCTTGACTGCCTCCTGACTTTTTCGTTGGTAAAGACTACGGATAAGCCCTGTCTGATCGCTAAGCGAAATGCAAAAAAGATCCTGATAGGGGGGCCAGGCATAGGGTCAAACAGCATAGGGACAGTACTGATAAAATAGTCATTTTAAGGGGGGACTGTGATGGAGTTGATAAAATAATTATTTTGTGTTTATGTTATTTTTCTCCTAACCCCTCAAATATTGCTTTGCTTTCTTATATTGTTTTATTTCTTTTATTTCTTGATATATATATATATATATATATATATATATATATATATATATGTATGCTGTTTCGGTATTCTGTGAGAAAACATTGTTTTCCTTGAATGAAGTCATTATAGAGTTAAATCTGAGCCCGGAATAGAAAACTGAAAGCAGATGTTCAACCCCCTCCTCCCTCTTTCCACCGACCAAAGCAATATGGCGACTGAGTGTAAAGCCTTGTGGCAAGGAGGGGATGTAACGAGAGAAGACTATATGAATGAGCCAATCGGATGCACCCATATGATGATGCTTGCTTATGTCACTTTGTCTATAAAGCTGTGATACCAATAAAGTTCGGCCTCTTTGTGGGTTGGAAGGCACAGAGGTCTGTGGTCTGAAATATTGTCTATAGGCTAGAGGCTTACTTTTGTCATGAATTTGGTTCAGAGACAGATTAGGATATGCCCTGGAATTGTGCCAGGGGACGTCTATTTCACTACAATTACCAAGCGTTTTTCTTTCCCTGTACCCGTGGTGGAAGGAAAGAAAAACGGAATAATGGGCGCTTTAGACCCCTTCTTCAGGGCTTGGAAGGTTGTAAACCGATCATTTGTAATCCTTCCCATAGATCAATAATTGTTCCTAATGTGTAGCTGTGATAGTAATTAATGTTCGGACCAGAAGCTTAATCCAGTAGGTCTTCTGTACGCGAGACAACAAGGAGTCATCAATGGGGGCATCTAATTGGTCCATTTTGGTGTTACAATGAGATAAGCAGAAGGGGTTCCCAGATTGGACGTGACTTTACATACGTTTTCCACATGTTGCCGGCCCAGGTGACACACATGATCTGTTTCAGGAACAATTGTCACCAAAGCAAACAGAATGGCTGCCGGCCGGCCTCTGTGCCCCAATGTGAGCCGCCATTTTCATTTAGGTGTAAACAATGAACTTCTCTCATTTGTTGTTCTATCTACTTGATAAAGTAAATCAATAAAAAATACCCAATGTGTCCAATTCAGAGCGGTGTCCTGTCTACCCCCTTCATTGCTTATCTGGGGACTACAGAATGATTAGTTTGTTGTAGAGAATAGGAGAGGGGGTGGGTTGGAGTAGTTTTGCAAAAGAAAACTGGTCAGGGCTTACACCATTTATCCCTCAATATTCCTGTGAGTGAGTTTCTGACTGATCGGTATTTTCTGTAAAGGGAAAAGAATGTAAGAAAAGGTCACACACATCTATACAATGAAAGCCTCTTACGTCCAATCATTGTTTGAAGGTGTGGGGAGGGCATCAGGTCCGGGTCCTACCACTGGCGGGGGGGGAGGAAGAAATTTCCCACCTGTAAAGAAAAGTAAAGAGTTTTATGTCTGGCAGACGGTTCTCCTAAATTTTACTTATTCAGCTTTAAGATGTTCTCCCGCCTACAGCCTGGATGCCAAACATCTCCTGGATACCCCAAGAACTGCCGATCTGCAGGAGAGGAGGAGACCTAGCGAGCGGAACCGATCAGAACTTCACATACAAAATGACACCCAGAGAAGAAAAACCTCCAAAAAGAATCCGTCCAGGTTGTCTGATTTCCTGTCATGTCGTGTTTTGAGGTTTCTTCTCTTGGGGGGTCATTGTCTTCTACAAACCAACAATTCCCAGAAGTTAGGGGACAATGACCAACTGGCCTTACACAAGTGTACAACCTCTACAAATCTCAATTGGCCAAAAATATTTTCATGAGGACCCGCCCCCACAATGAAGACACGCCCCCACAATGAAGACACGCCCCCCCCCCACACTCCTACAAAGCACTCAATATGCAGTTTGGACCCATCAGGCGGGTCCTCACACAATGTCGCTGTTCCAGATCTATAGGACATTGTGCCTCAGAATGTGCAGATAGAAAAGATGCTTCATAATAAAATGGGGAAATATTGATCCCTGACAATGACCCCCCCCCCCCCCATGTTTGCAACATGAAAGTATTTTACAGACTAAAGTTCACAACAAAGACACAATCTGGCCAACTTACCTCCATCCCCTGCCATTCCTTCATAGCCGGGTATGCCGGAGAACTGGGGATAGGGGGCGTTCTGAGGCACGAGGGGGTTTGTGTTGATCGGTGGATAGAACCCAGGAGCTATGGCCGGATTCATAACAGGGGGGTAGTTTGGTCCTGGAGGCATCATGGGACTTGCTGAGGAATAAGAACAATAAAATAATAATCAGATGTGGTCTGTTCATTGAGGAGCGATCGGTCATAGATTGTAGACGTCATCACTTCCACTATAATGGAGACATACCTGTATTCATCGGATATCCCGGCTGAACCGGCTGCCCCATCATTCCATAATTTGGCACCTCCATTGGTTCTGGGGGAAAAAATGAGAATACAAAGAAATCTAATAAGCCGATGTCATGACCCTCATCCAGCCAATCAGCAGCATGTACAGTAATGGAAGCCATCATAATTTAGAGGTTCTGCTCTATGATGGAAGACATTTTATTCCCGTCAGAAGAAAGAGCGGATGGTGGGTGAGGAGAGCATACCGAGGTGGGGGGGGCATACCAAGGGGGGTGCATACTGAGGGGGCATATCGAAGGGGGGGAGCATACCGAGGGGGGAAAGCAGAGCATACAACCAATATAGGACTGTGCCACATGAATACTATAATTATACTATATTATAATTATAAGCCGATGATGTGTGAAAAAAGCTGCGACAGATGGATAAAATAAACACATAAATAACAAAAAGTTCAAAACTTCGTCATAATCTAAAATCCATATAAATACATGTGAAAAAAATCATCATATAATACATGCACCAAAGAAGTTCATATAAATGAATCCACGATCTTCAATCCACCACCAAAGTGCAAAAAAGGGTTTTGCTAAATTAGACATACAGTGAGTAAAATAAGTATTTGAACCCCCTGCTATTTTGCAAGTTCTCCCACTTGGAAATCATGGAGGGTGTGAAATTGTCATGGTAGGTGCATGTCCACTGTGAGAGACATAATCAAAAAAAAAAAATCCAGAAATCACAATGTATGATAACTATGTATTTGTATGATACTGAGCTGCAAATAAGTATTTGAACACCTGAGAAAATCAATGTTAATATTTGGTACAGTCGCCTTTGTTTGCAATTACAGAGGTCAAACGTTTCTTGTAGTTTTTCGCCAGGTTTGCACACACTGGAGGAGGGATTTTGGCCCACTCCTCCACACAGATCTTCTCTACATCAGTCAGGTTTCTGGGCTGTCGCTGAGAAACACGGAGTTTGAGCTCCCTCCAAAGATTCTCTATTGGGTTTAGGTCTGGAGACCTTGATATGCTTCTTACAGAGCCACTCCTTGGTTATCCTGGCTGTGTGCTTCGGGTCATTGTCATGTTGGAAGACCCAGCCTCGACCCATCTTCAAAGCTCTAACTGAGGGAAGGAATCTCGCAATACATGGCCCCGGTCATCCTCTCCTTAATACAGTGCAGTCGCCCTGTCCCATGTGCAGAAAAACACCCCCAAAGCATATTGCTACCACCCCCATGCTTCACAGTAGGGATGGTGTTCTTGGGATGGTACTCATCATTCTTCTTCCTCCAAACACAGTTAGTGGAATTATGACCAAAAAGTTCTATTTTGGTCTCATCTGACCACATGACTTTCTCCCATGACTCCTCTGGATCATCCAAATGGTCATTGGCAAACTTAAGACGGGCCTTGACATGTGCTGGTTTAAGCAGGGGAACCTTCTGTGCCATGCATGATTTCAAACCATGACGTCTTAGTGTATTACCAACAGTAACCTTGGAAACGGTGGTCCCAGCTCTTTTCGGGTCATTGACCAGCTCCTCCCGTGTAGTCCTGGGCTGATTTCTCACCTTTCTTAGGATCATTGAGACCCCACGAGGTGAGATTTTGCATGGAGCCCCAGTCCGAGGGAGATTGACAGTCATGTTTAGCTTCTTCCATTTTCTAATGATTGCTCCAACAGTGGACCTTTTTTCACCAATTTCCCCCGTAGCCCTTTCCAGCCTTGTGGAGGTGTACAATTTTGTCTCTAGTGTCTTTGGACAGCTCTTTGGTCTTGGCCATGTTAGTAGTTGGATTCTTACTGATTGTATGGGGTGGACAGGTGTCTTTATGCAGCTAATGACCTCAAACAGGTGCATCTAATTTAGGATAATAAATGGAGTGGAGGTGGACAAGGCAGACTAACAGGTCTTTGAGGGTCAGAATTCTAGCTGATAGACAGGGGTTCAAATACTTATTTGCAGCTGTATCATACAAATAAATAGTTATCATACATTGTGATTTCTGATTATGTCTCTCACAGTGGACATGCACCTACCATGACAATTTCAGACCCCTCCATGATTTCCAAGGGGGAGAACTTGCAAAATAGCAGGGTGTTCAAATACTTATTTTCCTCACTGTAACAATCTTCACAGTGCAAACTCCACCCTGCCACGGCGGCAGGAAACTCCACCCCGCGTGGCCACGGCCGCAGGAAACTCCACCCCGCGTGGCCATGGCCGCAGGAAACTCCACCCCGCGTGGCCACGGCCGCAGGAAACTCCACCCCGCGTGGCCACGGCCACAGGAAACTCCACCCCGCATAGCCACGGCCGCAGGAAACTCCACCCCGCGTATCCACGGCCGCAGGAAACTCCACCCCGCGTGGCCACGGCCGCAGGAAACTTCAATTTGCTGGACTAATTTTACTCAGAAAACTGAAATAATATTTTCAGAATTCATCGCTCTTCCTCTATGGACAGATGAAGGATGGGAACGGGGGAAAACATAGAGGAGGAGGGGGGGGGCATAGGGGGGATGGAGGAGGAGGAGGGAGAACATGGGGGGGATGAGGAGGGAGGGACTTACCCTAATGTGCAGTTTATGGTGGAGAAAATGATAAGACGCCACTGTGCGTTGTTACAATGTATCACTGGATTTCTTTTATTCTGATTACTCTCCATTCGTCTGTAGCACAGCGGTGCGTTGTGATGCGTTTCTATGAACGGGTTCTGCACACAGCCAGGACTTTTGCCTTGTCTTTGACATTGCCGAAATGTGAATGAGCCCCACCTGAGCAAATATTCTAATTTATAGAGGAGGGGAAGAAAGAGCAGAACAAACAGTCTAGAGACCCCCCCCCCCCCCCCCCCCCCCGCAATCACAGACCATGATCCCACCACAGATCAATTAGTGATCCTTCTATTGCTTCCCATTCCAAACATTCCATCCCCTCCCCCACCTCATTCCTCAACCCTTCTACAGATCCCGATATTCCATTATTAGCCCATCAGATGATCTCCTAGGAATGAGGGGCGGGGCTATTTTTAGAGGCTTCGGGAGGGGGGGGGGAGTTAAAAAGCTGATAATCAGGTTTTTTGAGCCCCCTTGTAGTAGAGTTATACTAGCTTTAAGGAGGTTTAGTGTTTTATGAGCATTTTTACAGGACATTCATTTCACTTTTTTTTCTGCCGGGAAAACGCTCTTCTAAATGCTGAAGCTTGAAAACTACCCAACCCCCACACCGGCCAATCCCATCGCCTGGCCAAGCTGGCCGTTCCTGGGATAGTGAGCGTCTTCCGTCTGCCTGTCTGTGTCTGATCTCCGATACAAGAAAATCGCAATCTGAGGTCACAGATAGAAATATACAACGATATTCCCAGATTCCAACAAGCTGTACGCCGACCCCCCCTATATACACCGACCCCTCCTATATACACACCCTGACCCCTCCTATATATACACTGCCCCCCCTATATACACACCCTGACCCCTCCTATATACACCCCGACCCTCCTATATACACACCGACCCCTCCTATATACACACCCTGACCCCTCCTATATACACACCGACCCCTCCTATATACACACCCTGACCCCTCCTATATACACCCCGACCCTCCTATATACACACCGACCCCTCCTATATACACACCCTGACCCCTCCTATATACACACCGACCCCTCCTATATACACACTGCCCCCCCTATATACACACCCTGACCCCTCCTATATACACCCCGACCCTCCTATATACACACCGACCCCTCCTATATACACACCCTGACCCCTCCTATATACACACCGACCCCTCCTATATACACACTGCCCCCCCTATATACACACCCTGACCCCTCCTATATACACCCCGACCCTCCTATATACACCCCAACCCCTCCTATATACACACCGACCCCTCCTATATACACCGACCCCCCTTATACACACCGACCCTTCTATACACACCGATCCCTCCTATATACACCAACCCTCCTATATACACCGACCCCCCCCTATATACACACCGACCCCTCCTATATACACACCCTGACTCCTCCTATATACACACCGACCCCCCCTATACACACCGACCCCCCTTATACACACCGACCCCTCCTATATACACACCGACCCCTCCTATATACACACCGACCCCTCCTATATACACACCGACCCCCCCTATATACACACCGACCTCTCCTATATACACCGACCCCCCCTATATACACACCGACCCCTCCTATATACACACCGACCCCTCCTATATACACACCGACCCCTCCTATATACACCGACCCCCCCTATATACACACCGACCCCTCCTATATACACACCGACCCCTCCTATATACACACCGACCCCTCCTATATACACCGACCCCTCCTATATACACACCGCCCCCCCCTATATACACACCCTGACTCCTCCTATATACACACCCTGACTCCTCCTATATACACACCGACCCCCCCTATACACACCGACCCCCCTATTACACACCGACCCTTCTATACACACCGACCCCCCCCTATATACACACCGACCCTTCTATACACACCGATCCCTCCTATATACACCGACCCTCCTATATACACCGACCCCCCCTATATACACACCGACCCCTCCTATATACACACCGACCCCTCCTATATACACATCGACCTCTCCTATATACACCGACCCCCCCTATATACACACCGACCCCTCCTATATACACACCCTGACCCCTCCTATATACACACCGACCCCTCCTATATACACATCGACCCCCCTATATACACCGACCCCTCCTATATACACCGACCCCCCCTATATACACACCGACCCCTCCTATATACACCGACCCCTCCTATATACACCCCGACCCCTCCTATATACGCACCGACCCTCCTATATACACCGACCCCGCCTATATACACCGACCCCCCCTATATACACACCGACCCCTCCTATATACACCGACCCCTCCTATATACACCCCGACCCCTCCTATATACACACCGACCCTCCTATATACACCGACCCCGCCTATACACACCGACCCCCCCTATATACACCGACCCCTCCTATATATACACCCCGACCTTCCTATATACCCCCCGACCCTCCTATATACACCCCGACCGCTCCTATATACCCACCGACCCCCCCTATATACACACCGACCCCTCCTATATACACACCGACCCCTCCTATATACCCACCGACCCCCCCTATATACACACCGACCCCTCCTATATACCCACCGACCCCTCCTATATACACCCCGACCCCTCCTATATACACCCCGACCCCTCCTATATACACCGACCCCTCCTATATACACCGACCCCCCCCCCCCTATATACACACCGACCCTCCTATATACAGCAACCCCTCCTATATACACCGACCCCTCCTATACACACTGACCCCTCCTATATACATCGACCCCCCCTATACACACCGACCCTCCTATATACACCGACCCCCCTATATACACCCCGACCTCTCCTATATACACATTGACCCCCCCTATATACACCGACCCTTCCTATATACACACCGACCCTCCTATAAACACCGACCCCCCCCTATATACACCCCGACCTCTCCTATATACACATTGACCCCCCCTATATACACCGACCCTTCCTATATACACACCGACCCCTCCTATATACACCCCGACCCCTCCTATATACACCGACCCCTCCTATATACACCGACCCCCCTATATACACACCGACCCCCCCTATATACACACCGACCCCCCTATATACACACCGACCCCCCCTATATATACACCCCGACCCTCCTATATACACCCCGACCCCCCCTATACACACCGACCCCCCCTATATACACACCGACCCTCCTATATACACCAACCCCTCCTATACACACCGACCCCTCCTATATACACACCGACCCCTCCTATATACACCCCGACCCCTCCTATATACACACCGACCCTCCTATATACACCGATCCCTCCTATATACACCGACCCCTCCTATATACACCGACCCTCCTATATACACACCGACCCCTCCTATATACACACCGCCCCCCATATACACACCCTGACCCCTCCTATATACACACCGACCCCTCCTATATACACCGACCCCCCTATATACACACCGACCCTCCTATATACACCGACCCCCCCTATATACACACCGACCCTCCTATATACACGACCCCTCCTATATACACCGACCCCCCCCATATACACACCGACCCCTCCTATATACACACCGACCCTCCTATATACACCAACCCCTCCTATATACACTGACCCCCCTATATACACACCGACCCTCCTATATACACCGACCCCCCTATATACACACTGACCCCCCTATATACACCGACCCCCCCCCTATATACACACCGACTCCTCCTATATACACCGACCCCTCCTATATACACACCGACCCTCCTATATACACCGACCCTCCTATATACACACCGACCCTCCTATATACACACCGACCCCCCCTATATACACACCGACCCTCCTATATACAGCAACCCCTCCTATATACACCGACCCCCCCCTATATACACACCGACCCTCCTATATACACCAACCCCTCCAATATACACCGACCCCCCTATATACACACCGACCCCCCTATTACACACCGACCCTCCTATATACACACCGACCCTCCTATACACACCGACCCCTCCTATACACACCGACCCTCCTATATACACCGACCCCTCCTATATACACACCGACCCCTCCTATATACACACCGACCCTCCTATATACACCGACCCCTCCTATATACACCGACCCCTCCTATATACACCGACCCCTCCTATATACACCGACCCCTCCTATATACACACCGACCCCTCCTATATACACACCGACCCCTCCTATATACACACCGACCCTCCTATATACACACCGACCCTCCTATATACACCGACCCTCCTATATACACCAACCCCTCCTATATACACTGACCCCCCCTATATACACACCGACCCTCCTATATACACCAACCCCTCCAATATACACCGACCCCCCCTATATACACACCGACCCTCCTATATACACCCCGACCCCTCCTATATACACACCGACCCCTCCTATATACACACCGACCCTCCTATATACACACCGACCCCCCCTATATACACACCCTGACCCCTCCTATATACACACTGCCCCCCCTATATACACACCCTGACCCCTCCTATATACACCCCGACCCTCCTATATACACACCGACCCCTCCTATATACACACCGACCCCTCCTATATACACACCGACCCTCCTATATACACACCGACCCCCCCCTATATACACACCGACCCTCCTATATACAGCAACCCCTCCTATATACACCGACCCCCCCTATATACACACCGACCCTCCTATATACACCAACCCCTCCAATATACACCGACCCCCCTATATACACACCGACCCCCCCTATTACACACCGACCCTCCTATATACACACCGACCCTCCTATACACACCGACCCCTCCTATATACACCGACCCCTCCTATATACACACCGACCCCTCCTATATACACACCGACCCTCCTATATACACCGACCCCTCCTATATACACCGACCCCTCCTATATACACCGACCCCTCCTATATACACCGACCCCTCCTATATACACACCGACCCCTCCTATATACACACCGACCCCTCCTATATACACCGACCCCCCCCTATATACACACCGACCCCCCTATATACACACCGACCCTCCTATATACACACCGACCCCTCCTATATACACACCGACCCTCCTATATACACACCGACCCCTCCTATATACACCGACCCCTCCTATATACACACCCTGACCCCTCCTATATACACACTGCCCCCCCTATATACACACCCTGACCCCTCCTATATACACCCCGACCCTCCTATATACACACCGACCCCTCCTATATACACACCGACCCCTCCTATATACACACCGACCCCTCCTATATACACCGACCCCTCCTATATACACCGACCCCTCCTATATACACACCCTGACCCCTCCTATATACACACCGACCCCTCCTATATACACACCGACCCCTCCTATATACACCGACCCCTCCTATATACACCGACCCCTCCTATATACACCGACCCCTCCTATATACACCGACCCCTCCTATATACACACCCTGACCCCTCCTATATATACACCGACCCCTCCTATATACACCGACCCCTCCTATATACACACCCTGACCCCTCCTATATACACACCGACCCCTCCTATATACACACCGACCCCTCCTATATACACACCGACCCCTCCTATATACACCCGACCCCTCCTATATACACACCGACCCCCCCTATATACACACCGACCCCTCCTATATACACCGACCCCCCCTATATACACCGACCCTCCCCCTATATACACCGACCCCTCCTATACACACCCTGACCCCTCCTATACACACCGACCCCCCCTATATACACACCGACCCCCCCTATATACACACCGACCCCTCCTATATACACACCGACCCCTCCTATACACACCGACCCCCCCTATATACACACCGACCCCTCCTATATACACCGACCCTCCTATATACACCGACCCTCCCCCTATATACACCGACCCCTCCTATACACACCCTGACCCCTCCTATACACACCGACCCCCCCTATATACACACCGACCCCCCCTATATACACACCGACCCCTCCTATATACACACCGACCCCTCCTATACACACCGACCCCCCCTATATACACACCGACCCCTCCTATATACACCGACCCTCCTATATACACCGACCCCTCCTATATACACCGACCCCTCCTATATACACCGACCCCTCCTATATACACACCGACCCCTCCTATATACACACCGACCCCTCCTATATACACACCGACCCTCCTATATACACACCGACCCCTCCTATATACACACCGACCCTCCTATATACACACCGACCCCTCCTATATACACCGACCCCTCCTATATACACACCCTGACCCCTCCTATATACACACTGCCCCCCCTATATACACACCCTGACCCCTCCTATATACACCCCGACCCTCCTATATACACACCGACCCCTCCTATATACACACCGACCCCTCCTATATACACACCGACCCCTCCTATATACACCGACCCCTCCTATATACACCGACCCCTCCTATATACACCGACCCCTCCTATATACACACCCTGACCCCTCCTATATACACACCGACCCCTCCTATATACACACCGACCCCTCCTATATACACCCGACCCCTCCTATATACACACCGACCCCCCCTATATACACACCGACCCCTCCTATATACACCGACCCCCCCTATATACACCGACCCTCCCCCTATATACACCGACCCCTCCTATACACACCCTGACCCCTCCTATACACACCGACCCCCCCTATATACACACCGACCCCCCCTATATACACACCGACCCCTCCTATATACACCGACCCCTCCTATATACACACCGACCCCTCCTATATACACACCGACCCCTCCTATATACATCGACCCCCCCCTATATACACCGACCCCCCCTATATACACCGACCCCTCCTATATACACCGACCTCTCCTATATACACCAACCCTCCTATATACACACCGACCCCTCCTATACACACCGACCCCCCCTATATACACACCGACCCCTCCTATATACACCGACCCTCCTATATACACCGACCCTCCCCCTATATACACCGACCCCTCCTATACACACCCTGACCCCTCCTATACACACCGACCCCCCCTATATACACACCGACCCCCCCTATATACACACCGACCCCTCCTATATACACACCGACCCCTCCTATACACACCGACCCCCCCTATATACACACCGACCCCTCCTATATACACCGACCCTCCTATATACACCGACCCCTCCTATATACACCGACCCCTCCTATATACACCGACCCCTCCTATATACACACCGACCCCTCCTATATACACACCGACCCCTCCTATATACACACCGACCCTCCTATATACACACCGACCCCTCCTATATACACACCGACCCTCCTATATACACACCGACCCCTCCTATATACACCGACCCCTCCTATATACACACCCTGACCCCTCCTATATACACACTGCCCCCCCTATATACACACCCTGACCCCTCCTATATACACCCCGACCCTCCTATATACACACCGACCCCTCCTATATACACACCGACCCCTCCTATATACACACCGACCCCTCCTATATACACCGACCCCTCCTATATACACCGACCCCTCCTATATACACCGACCCCTCCTATATACACACCCTGACCCCTCCTATATACACACCGACCCCTCCTATATACACACCGACCCCTCCTATATACACCCGACCCCTCCTATATACACACCGACCCCCCCTATATACACACCGACCCCTCCTATATACACCGACCCCCCCTATATACACCGACCCTCCCCCTATATACACCGACCCCTCCTATACACACCCTGACCCCTCCTATACACACCGACCCCCCCTATATACACACCGACCCCCCCTATATACACACCGACCCCTCCTATATACACCGACCCCTCCTATATACACACCGACCCCTCCTATATACACACCGACCCCTCCTATATACATCGACCCCCCCTATATACACCGACCCCCCCTATATACACCGACCCCTCCTATATACACCGACCCCTCCTATATACACCAACCCTCCTATATACACCGACCCCCCCTATATACACACCGACCCCTCCTATACACAATGTATACATCACCCCTTCCAGAACAGCGCTACTCGAAATGGGCGGAGTTCACAGAACACAACATACAATTTACCATTCGCATTCTTGGTAAAGAATCTCCCCAATGCTGCATGTGTTGGCAATGCAATCTACTTTCTCCACTGCAGGTGGCGCTCAACCTCATCGGCAGAGCAGAGGGAGAGAAAGTCAAGAGGAACACGGTTCTTCTATGGTTTCCTCTGCCATTGGGGCAGCAATCCAGTTCGATGATGAAAGCCCATGTGACTCTGGTGGCCATCTTGGGTCAGGCAAAGTCTATTCAAAACCCTGTCTCCTGAGTTTGGCATGCATTTAGAGCGACAGGTCTCCTCTTAGGGACAGTATTAGTGGAAGGGAGCTCAGGCCCAGACTGGCCGGGACTGGGGTGACCACGTGTCCCAGACTGGCCGGGACTGGGGTGACCACGTGTCCCAGACTGGCCGGGACTGGGGTGACCACGTGTCCCAGACTGGCCGGGACTGGAGTGACCACGTGTCCCAGACTGGCCGGGACTGGAGTGACCACGTGTCCCAGACTGGCCGGGACTGGAGTGACCACGTGTCCCAGACTGGCCGGGACTGGAGTGACCACGTGTCCCAGACTGGCCGGGACTGGAGTGACCACGTGTCCCAGACTGGCCGGGACTGGGGTGACCACGTGTCCCAGACTGGCCGGGACACCTTCCTCCCCTCATGATAGACGCTGTCAGTTCAGCTGAGATCTGCTCTGCTGCCTTCCGCCCGGCTTGTAGGGAATTAATATTTTTCAATGCAAGTTCTTACTGTACCCCCCCCCCCCCATGTGCCCCCCCATGTGCCCCCCCCATGTGCCCCCCATGTGCCCCCCCATGTGCCCCCCATGTGCCCCCCCATGTGCCCCCCCATGTGCCCCCCATGTGCCCCCCCATGTGCCCCCCCATGTGCCCCCACACATTCTTCGTTTAAAAATTCCCTGTCACCAACCTAAATTGCAGGAAAAAATCCAGTATATGAAATGATTCCTGGCCGGGTTTTCCTTTCCATAAAGGATTTTTATTCTCTTGCAATGTGCTAACAAATAGCTCCGCCCCCCCCCCGACAGGTTGTAGCCCTATCCTCTTCTAGGGGTGTGTAGTTAGTGCCTGTGCTGGCCCAGCTCCTTCCTTCTTACATAGCATACCCCTATCCTCTTCTAGGGGTGTTTAATTAGTGCCTGTGCTGGCCCAGCTCCTTCCTTCTTACATAGCATGCCCCTATCCTCTTCTAGGAGTGTTTAGTTATAAAAGCGTCATTGTGAAGATTCCACCCACCACCTCCAGGGGGCAGCTCACTAAAGCCGGGCACACAGGGGCAGGATATATCAGCCGTCTCGACAGAAGCCAGCATGCTGGAAAACTTGCAGCCAATGGCTGAGATGCTGACCAGTGTATTCCGGCAGGGGGAGGAGTCAGAACATAACAGCTCAGCGGGGAGATGGCTGTACTAACGTCAGGTGTGTTGGTACAGGCTCCCCTCCCCAGAGCTCCTCCTTAGGGTTAGGCATGAATATTGGCGGTAATGTATCTCAGAAGCTGGAAATTCCCGAGAGGGCGGAGTCTCTGGTTGTTAGGGTGCTGGCGGCTCCCCTCCACCGAGCTCCTCCTTAGGGTTAGGCATGAATATTGGCGGTAATGTATCTCAGAAGCTGGAAATTCCCGAGAGGGAGGAGTCTCTGGTTGTTAGGGTGCTGGCGGCTCCCCTCCCCCGAGCTCCTCCTTAGGGTTAGGCATGAATATTGGCGGTAATGTATCTCAGAAGCTGGAAATTCCCGAGAGGGAGGAGTCTCTGGTTGTTAGGGTGCTGGCGGCTCCCCTCCCCCGAGCTCCTCCTTAGGGTTAGGCATGAATATTGGCGGTAATGTATCTCAGAAGCTGGAAATTCCCGAGAGGGCGGAGTCTCTGGTTGTTAGGGTGCTGGCGGCTCCCCTCCCCCGAGCTCCTCCTTAGGGTTAGGCATGAATATTGGCGGTAATGTATCTCAGAAGCTGGAAATTCCCGAGAGGGCGGAGTCTCTGGTTGTTAGGGTGCTGGCGGCTCCCCTCCACCGAGCTCCTCCTTAGGGTTAGGCATGAATATTGGCGGTAATGTATCTCAGAAGCTGGAAATTCCCGAGAGGGAGGTGTCTCTGGTTGTTAGGGTGCTGGCGGCTCCCCTCCCCCGAGCTCCTCCTTAGGGTTAGGCATGAATATTGGCGGTAATGTATCTCAGAAGCTGGAAATTCCCGAGAGGGAGGAGTCTCTGGTTGTTAGGGTGCTGGCGGCTCCCCTCCCCCGAGCTCCTCCTTAGGGTTAGGCATGAATATTGGCGGTAATGTATCTCAGAAGCTGGAAATTCCCGAGAGGGAGGAGTCTCTGGTTGTTAGGGTGCTGGCGGCTCCCCTCCCCCGAGCTCCTCCTTAGGGTTAGGCATGAATATTGGCGGTAATGTATCTCAGAAGCTGGAAATTCCCGAGAGGGCGGAGTCTCTGGTTGTTAGGGTGCTGGCGGCTCCCCTCCCCCGAGCTCCTCCTTAGGGTTAGGCATGAATATTGGCGGTAATGTATCTCAGAAGCTGGGAATTCCCGAGAGGGCGGAGTCTCTGGTTGTTAGGGTGCTGGCGGCTCCCCTCCCCCGAGCTCCTCCTTAGGGTTAGGCATTAATATTGGCGGTAATGTAACTCAGAAGCTGGGAATTCCCGAGAGGGCGGAGTCTCTGGTTGTTAGGGTGCTGGCGGCTCCCCTCCCCCGAGCTCCTCCTTAGGGTTAGGCATGAATATTGGCGGTAATGTAACTCAGAAGCTGGAAATTCCCGAGAGGGAGGAGTCTCTGGTTGTTAGGGTGCTGGCGGCTCCCCTCCCCCGAGCTCCTCCTTAGGGTTAGGCATGAATATTGGCGGTAATGTATCTCAGAAGCTGGAAATTCCCGAGAGGGAGGAGTCTCTGGTTGTTAGGATGCTGGCGGCTCCCCTCCCCCGAGCTCCTCCTTAGGGTTAGGCATGAATATTGGCGGTAATGTATCTCAGAAGCTGGAAATTCCCGAGAGGGAGGAGTCTCTGGTTGTTAGGGTGCTGGCGGCTCCCCTCCCCCGAGCTCCTCCTTAGGGTTAGGCATGAATATTGGCGGTAATGTATCTCAGAAGCTGGAAATTCCCGAGAGGGCGGAGTCTCTGGTTGTTAGGGTGCTGGCGGCTCCCCTCCCCCGAGCTCCTCCTTAGGGTTAGGCATGAATATTGGCGGTAATGTATCTCAGAAGCTGGGAATTCCCGAGAGGGCGGAGTCTCTGGTTGTTAGGGTGCTGGCGGCTCCCCTCCACCGAGCTCCTCCTTAGGGTTAGGCATGAATATTGGCGGTAATGTAACTCAGAAGCTGGGAATTCCCGAGAGGGCGGAGTCTCTGGTTGTTAGGATGCTGGCGGCTCCCCTCCCCCGAGCTCCTCCTTAGGGTTAGGCATGAATATTGGCGGTAATGTAACTCAGAAACTGGAAATTCCCGAGAGGGAGGAGTCTCTGGTTGTTAGGGTGCTGGCGGCTCCCCTCCCCCGAGCTCCTCCTTAGGGTTAGGCATGAATATTGGCGGTAATGTATCTCAGAAGCTGGAAATTCCCGAGAGGGAGGAGTCTCTGGTTGTTAGGATGCTGGCGGCTCCCCTCCACCGAGCTCCTCCTTAGGGTTAGGCATGAATATTGGCGGTAATGTATCTCAGAAGCTGGAAATTCCCGAGAGGGAGGAGTCTCTGGTTGTTAGGGTGCTGGCGGCTCCCCTCCCCCGAGCTCCTCCTTAGGGTTAGGCATGAATATTGGCGGTAATGTATCTCAGAAGCTGGAAATTCCCGAGAGGGCGGAGTCTCTGGTTGTTAGGGTGCTGGCGGCTCCCCTCCCCCGAGCTCCTCCTTAGGGTTAGGCATGAATATTGGCGGTAATGTATCTCAGAAGCTGGAAATTCCCGAGAGGGCGGAGTCTCTGGTTGTTAGGGTGCTGGCGGCTCCCCTCCACCGAGCTCCTCCTTAGGGTTAGGCATGAATATTGGCGGTAATGTATCTCAGAAGCTGGAAATTCCCGAGAGGGAGGAGTCTCTGGTTGTTAGGGTGCTGGCGGCTCCCCTCCCCCGAGCTCCTCCTTAGGGTTAGGCATGAATATTGGCGGTAATGTATCTCAGAAGCTGGAAATTCCCGAGAGGGCGGAGTCTCTGGTTGTTAGGGTGCTGGCGGCTCCCCTCCCCCGAGCTCCTCCTTAGGGTTAGGCATGAATATTGGCGGTAATGTATCTCAGAAGCTGGGAATTCCCGAGAGGGCGGAGTCTCTGGTTGTTAGGGTGCTGGCGGCTCCCCTCCCCCGAGCTCCTCCTTAGGGTTAGGCATGAATATTGGCGGTAATGTAACTCAGAAGCTGGGAATTCCCGAGAGGGCGGAGTCTCTGGTTGTTAGGATGCTGGCGGCTCCCCTCCCCCGAGCTCCTCCTTAGGGTTAGGCATGAATATTGGCGGTAATGTAACTCAGAAGCTGGAAATTCCCGAGAGGGAGGAGTCTCTGGTTGTTAGGGTGCTGGCGGCTCCCCTCCCCCGAGCTCCTCCTTAGGGTTAGGCATGAATATTGGCGGTAATGTATCTCAGAAGCTGGAAATTCCCGAGAGGGAGGAGTCTCTGGTTGTTAGGATGCTGGCGGCTCCCCTCCCCCGAGCTCCTCCTTAGGGTTAGGCATGAATATTGGCGGTAATGTATCTCAGAAGCTGGAAATTCCCGAGAGGGAGGAGTCTCTGGTTGTTAGGATGCTGGCGGCTCCCCTCCCCCGAGCTCCTCCTTAGGGTTAGGCATGAATATTGGCGGTAATGTATCTCAGAAGCTGGAAATTCCCGAGAGGGCGGAGTCTCTGGTTGTTAGGATGCTGGCGGCTCCCCTCCCCAGAGCTCCTCCTTAGGGTTAGGCATGAATATTGGCGGTAATGTATCTCAGAAGCTGGAAATTCCCGAGAGGGAGGAGTCTCTGGTTGTTAGGGTGCTGGCGGCTCCCCTCCCCCGAGCTCCTCCTTAGGGTTAGGCATGAATATTGGCGGTAATGTATCTCAGAAGCTGGAAATTCCCGAGAGGGCGGAGTCTCTGGTTGTTAGGGTGCTGGCGGCTCCCCTCCCCCGGGCTCCTCCTTAGGGTTAGGCATGAATATTGGCGGTAATGTATCTCAGAAGCTGGAAATTCCCGAGAGGGCGGAGTCTCTGGTTGTTAGGGTGCTGGCGGCTCCCCTCCACCGAGCTCCTCCTTAGGGTTAGGCATGAATATTGGCGGTAATGTATCTCAGAAGCTGGAAATTCCCGAGAGGGAGGAGTCTCTGGTTGTTAGGGTGCTGGCGGCTCCCCTCCCCCGAGCTCCTCCTTAGGGTTAGGCATGAATATTGGCGGTAATGTATCTCAGAAGCTGGAAATTCCCGAGAGGGAGGAGTCTCTGGTTGTTAGGGTGCTGGCGGCTCCCCTCCCCCGAGCTCCTCCTTAGGGTTAGGCATGAATATTGGCGGTAATGTATCTCAGAAGCTGGAAATTCCCGAGAGGGAGGAGTCTCTGGTTGTTAGGGTGCTGGCGGCTCCCCTCCCCCGAGCTCCTCCTTAGGGTTAGGCATGAATATTGGCGGTAATGTATCTCAGAAGCTGGAAATTCCCGAGAGGGCGGAGTCTCTGGTTGTTAGGGTGCTGGCGGCTCCCCTCCCCCGAGCTCCTCCTTAGGGTTAGGCATGAATATTGGCGGTAATGTATCTCAGAAGCTGGGAATTCCCGAGAGGGCGGAGTCTCTGGTTGTTAGGGTGCTGGCGGCTCCCCTCCCCCGAGCTCCTCCTTAGGGTTAGGCATGAATATTGGCGGTAATGTAACTCAGAAGCTGGGAATTCCCGAGAGGGCGGAGTCTCTGGTTGTTAGGATGCTGGCGGCTCCCCTCCCCCGAGCTCCTCCTTAGGGTTAGGCATGAATATTGGCGGTAATGTAACTCAGAAGCTGGAAATTCCCGAGAGGGAGGAGTCTCTGGTTGTTAGGGTGCTGGCGGCTCCCCTCCCCCGAGCTCCTCCTTAGGGTTAGGCATGAATATTGGCGGTAATGTATCTCAGAAGCTGGAAATTCCCGAGAGGGAGGAGTCTCTGGTTGTTAGGATGCTGGCGGCTCCCCTCCCCCGAGCTCCTCCTTAGGGTTAGGCATGAATATTGGCGGTAATGTAACTCAGAAGCTGGGAATTCCCGAGAGGGCGGAGTCTCTGGTTGTTAGGGTGCTGGCGGCTCCCTGACAACCGCTATCCCCGGGAAGGAATAACGCTGCGAACGCGTCCAATCTCATTTTATACATTCAGGAAATCGCGAATGGCGGAACCGCAACATCATTTGTGGCCTTTTGTTTGTAAATGTACTTTTCCCCGATAATTACGGCAGATAATTAATGAGCGTTGCGGATCCCTCCTGACAAATGTCAGTAAATTGGCCCCTCGCTGAGCATTTCCTAACCCTGGAACTTCCCCTCTCAGCTTCCTGATTCTCCCGACTTTCACACGTTTTGTAATAATGTCCAGGCTGTTATCAGATGGGGGGAGGGGAGGCACGGCTTCGGAGAGCCCGCTGCTGACGTCAGAAGATTCCCCATTCAGGACCAGGCAGAAGGTGCAACCGCCAAGAACACTCCCCTGCGGGAGCCTCACCTGTCCCATCATCCACCAGTCCTGTCCCCCGATGTCTGTAAATCGGTCCTGCCCCCCCCCACTCTGTAGCTCAGTCCTGCCCCCCCCACTCTGTAGCTCAGTCCTGCCCCCCCCACTCTGTAGATCGGTCCTGCCCCCCCCTCTCTGTAGATCGGTCCTGCCCCCCCTCTCTGTAGATCGGTCCTGCCCCCCCCTCTCTGTAGATCGGTCCTGCCCCCCCCCCTCTCTGTAGATCGGTCCTCCCCCCCCCCCCTCTGTAGATCGGTCCTGCCCCCCCCACTCTGTAGCTCAGTCCTGCCCCCCCACTCTGTAGATCGGTCCTGCCCCCCCCTCTCTGTAGATCGGTCCTGCCCCCCCCTCTCTGTAGATCGGTCCTGCCCCCCCCCTCTCTGTAGATCGGTCCTGCCCCCCCCTCTCTGTAGATCGGTCCTGCCCCCCCCCCTCTCTGTAGATCGGTCCCTCTGTAGATCGGTCCTGTCCCCCGATGTCTGTAGATCGGTCCTGCCCCCCCCACTCTGTAGCTCAGTCCTGCCCTCCCCCACTCTGTAGATCGGTCCTGTCCCCCCCCACTCTGTAGATCCATCCTGACCCCCCCCCAGTCTGTAGCTTGGTCCTGCCCCGGCCCCCCCGGTCTGTAGATCAGTCGGTCCTGTCCCCCCCTCCTGGTCTTTAGCTCGATCCTGCCCCCACAGTCTGTACATTGGTCCTGTGCTGCCCCCCCAGTCTGTAGATCGGTCCTGCCCCCTCCCCCCGGCCTGTAGCTCCGTCCTGCGCAGCCCCCCCTCCCTGGTCTTTAGCTCAATCCTGCCCCCCCGGTCTGTAGATCGGTCATGCCCCCCCTCCCCGGTCTGTAGATCGGTCCTGCCCCCCTCCCCGGTCTGTAGATCGGTCATGCCCCCCCTCCCCGGTCTGTAGATCGGTCCTGCCCCCCTCCCCGGTCTGTAGATCGGTCCTGCCCCCCCTCCCCGGTCTGTAGATCGGTCCTGCCCCCCTCCCTGGTCTGTAGATCGGTCCTGCCCCCCTCCCTGGTCTGTAGATCGGTCCTGCCCCCCCTCCCCGGTCTGTAAATCGGCCCTGCCCCCCCTCCGCGGTCTGTAGATCGGTCCTGCCCCCCTCCCTGGTCTGTAGATCGGTTCTGTAAAATCTGCAGCTTTACATATAAACCAATCAGCTTCCACGTTTTATTGTCAAAGTTTCATTTAACAAACTGAAGTTAGAAGCTGATTGGTTTGGAATTATGACCTCATCACTGACTCTCTCCATCATTAAAGGGGAAATTACTGGGGGGGGGGGTCATTACAGCCCTGAGGAAATAAAATTCCAGTTGGTTGGCATCCCATGAAAGGAGACGACTGAGGGAATGGGAACGGATCGACTTCAGCCAATCGGTGACATCAATAGATGATTGTGACTTGTTAGAGAGGAATCCCCAGACGGACCTTGTGCAGCTAGGAGACCGGTTAAACCCAGCAAAGAAGGTACAGGCAAGACAGCTTCTGTGGGAGAAGCAGGCGCCGTTCTCCCAAGAACCCGGGTACACCACACTAGCTATGCACAAAGTTGAGACGCCCGGACAGAACCCCCTACGACAACCCCCATACCGTATCCCTGAAGCAGTCCGAGAGGAAATGCGGACGGAGATACAGGAGATGACTCGGCTGGGGGTTATCGAGCCGTCAGACAGCCCTTGGGCCTCGCCTGTAGTTCTGGTGCCTAAGAAAGATGGGACCACCCGGTTCTGCGTAGATTACAGGCGGCTCAACGAACGGACCACCACTGACGCGTACCCGATGCCCCGGGTAGACAAATTATTAGACCGCATTGCCAGGGGGCGCTACCTGACCACCATTGACCTGTGCAAGGGTTATTGGCAGATCCCCCTGGCCGAGGATGCTATCCCTAAGTCGGCCTTCGTCACCCCATTTGGCCTATACCAGTTTAAGGTTATGCCATTTGGAATGAAGAATGCTCCGGCTACCTTTCAGCGTATGGTGGATAGACTCCTCGATGGCTTCCAGGACTTCGCGTGTGCGTACCTGGATGACATTGCGGTCTACAGCGAGACTTGGGAAGACCATTTAGTCCACGTGTGGGTGGTGCTGGACAAGATTCGGGCCGCCGGCCTGACCTTGAAGCCAGAGAAGTGCCATTTAGGCATGGCAGAAGTGCAGTACTTGGGTCACAGGGTAGGATGTGGGACCCAGCGACCAGAGCCAGCTAAGGTCGAGGCGGTAGCTAACTGGCCCACACCTATCACCAAGACCCAAGTGCTAGCCTTCCTGGGGACGGCAGGGTATTACCGACGTTTTGTCCCCGACTACAGTACGGTGGCCAAGCCCTTGACGGACCTGACTAAGAAAAACTTACCTAAGCAGGTCCTGTGGTCGCCAGCTTGTGAAGCCGCGTTTCGGGCCCTGAAGCAAGCTCTAGTGAATGCCCCTGTCCTGGCTGCCCCAGTGCCTAACAAACGTTTTCTCGTCCATACAGATGCTTCCATGTATGGTCTGGGGGCTGTGCTAAGCCAGGTCGGGGAAGATGGAGGGGAGCACCCTGTCGCGTATCTCAGCAGAAAACTACTACCCAGAGAAGTGAGTTATGCGGCAGTGGAGAAGGAGTGTTTAGCCCTGGTCTGGGCACTAAAGAAATTGAGTCCTTATTTATACGGACAAGAATTTTCCCTCATTACGGACCACAACCCCCTAGTTTGGCTTAACCGGGTCTCAGGAGACAATGGCAGACTGCTGAGGTGGAGTCTGGCACTACAGCCTTACAATTTCACCATCAGCTACCGACCCGGTAAGCAGAATGGGAATGCGGATGGATTATCTCGGCAAACAGACGTCTCTACGCCTTCTCTGTCCGGTCATCCCCAAGTTGACCCGCCAAAGGGTCAAGCCGGGTCTGCCGGAGTGTTCCACAAGGAGGGGGCCATGTGACGGACCCATCCGTATACTGGACATATTGTGTTCGTCTGCTTTGCCGTTTTACATGAAGTCGTCAACACCCCCCCCCCTTCGACGGCGCTGTGCGGGAGAATTGAACAACCCAACTGGACTTAACCCAGATAGCCGTCCCCTGGAGTCAACCGCATACCAACGAACTATAACAGACTTTGTCTCCATGGCGATGTGCCTCTGCCCGAGGAGATCATTGAATTTCGTCCCAACTGTCTCCCGCGCAGAGGGGAGGAAACTGTGATGCATGCTGGGAAATGGTGGGGATGTATGTTTGAAATGTCCCCATGTTGTTCTGTTATTTCAGTCTCCCATCTGGTCCCCTAGGGGAGTGTCCACCAGGTGGGAGACCTGCATAAATACGGGCGGGTAGCCCACAGTAAACAGTTCGTGTTTTACCCTCATAATGGAGCTTGGTCTCGTTACTGGAGGGGATTGGGTTACTGGCCACTAAGGACGGTGTATGGAGATGGTGGCCGGTTGGAACCTATTGCACTTTGGCGGTTAATGGCGGTTCGTGTCCTTTGGAGCTCGGGAAGAGAGGTACCGCAACAATGATCATCCATGTGGATGAGTGGCCACTTCCTTCTAGTCACATGGGGGGGGGAGGGGAGCAAAGGAAGACATAACATAAAAACTATCAGATTTCCTGGAAGATGTGCAACAAACTTCCCCTCCCCCCCTCCCCCGCATAACCGCGCCACATATTTCTTCTCCAAGAAAAACAAAAAACAAGCGACATAAAGACGCACAAAAGCTGACCGGTGAGATCACGTCCGTCGTGCGAATGGGGGCGCAGAGTGAATGGGGGCGCAGAGTGAATGGGGGCGCAGAGTGAATGGGGGCGCAGAGAGAATGGGGGCGCAGAGTGAATGGGGGCGCAGAGTGAATGGGGGCGCAGAGAGAATGGGGGCGCAGAGTGAATGGGGGCGCAGAGTGAATGGGGGCGCAGAGTGAATGGGGGCGCAGAGTGAATGGGGGCGCAGAGTGAATGGGGGCGCAGAGTGAATGGGCCCCCAAGTGTTAGAATAAAGTGACCAGATTTTTTAAATGAAATCCGGGGACATCTTTTTTCTTTACTAGTAATGGCGGCAATCAGCGGCTCTCTGCCCGTCGCCCCCTCACAGCCTCTCAGGTCTCATTCTCCGGGGCCCCGGCTACTCCTGGGTGGGGATCGGAGGAAGATCACTCCGCCGGGGAAGGAGATCGGCGGGCGGGTGGGACTTGAGCCAAGGCGGAAGAACATGCGAGTGAAACTGAAGAAATATTCCCCCCCCCTCCCCCGACCAGCACCTGATCCTCAGAAAGGGGCACAGATAATAGGAAAATACCCCCCCCCCCCCACCAGCACCTGATCCTCAGAAAGGGGCACAGATAATAGGAAAAAACCCCCCCCCCCCCCGACCAGCACCTGATCATCAGAGAGGGGCACAGATAATAGGAAAATACCCCCCCCCCCCCCCCGACCAGCACCTGATCCTCAGAAAGGGGCACAGATAATAGGAAAATACCCCCCCCCCCGACCAGCACCTGATCCTCAGAAAGGGGCACAGATAATAGGAAAATACCCCCCCCCCCCGACCAGCACCTGATCATCAGAGAGGGGCACAGATAATAGGAAAATACCCCCCCCCCCCCCGACCAGCACCTGATCCTCAGAAAGGGGCACAGATAATAGGAAAATACCCCCCCCCCCCCCGACCAGCACCTGATCCTCAGAGAGGGGCACAGATAATAGGAAAATACCCCCCCCCCCCCCCGACCAGCACCTGATCATCAGAGAGGGGCACAGATAATAGGAAAATACCCCCCCCCCCCGACCAGCACCTGATCATCAGAAAGGGGCACAGATAATAGGAAAATACCCCCCCCCCCGACCAGCACCTGATCCTCAGAAAGGGGCACAGATAATAGGAAAATACCCCCCCCCCCCGACCAGCACCTGATCATCAGAAAGGGGCACAGATAATAGGAAAATACCCCCCCCCCCCCGACCAGCACCTGATCCTCAGAAAGGGGCACAGATAATAGGAAAATACCCCCCCCCCCCCCCGACCAGCACCTGATCATCAGAGAGGGGCACAGATAATAGGAAAATACCCCCCCCCCCCCGACCAGCACCTGATCATCAGAGAGGGGCACAGATAATAGGAAAAAACCCCCCCCCCCCCCGACCAGCACCTGATCATCAGAGAGGGGCACAGATAATAGGAAAATACCCCCCCCCCCCCGACCAGCACCTGATCATCAGAGAGGGGCACAAAAAATAGGAAAAAACCCCCCCCCCCCCCCGACCAGCACCTGATCCTCAGAAAGGGGCACAGATAATAGGAAAATACCCCCCCCCCCCCGACCAGCACCTGATCATCAGAGAGGGGCACAGATAATAGGAAAATACCCCCCCCCCGACCAGCACCTGATCCTCAGAAAGGGGCACAGATAATAGGAAAATACCCCCCCCCCGACCAGCACCTGATCCTCAGAAAGGGGCACAGATAATAGGAAAATACCCCCCCCCCCCCCGACCAGCACCTGATCATCAGAAAGGGGCACAGATAATAGGAAAATACCCCCCCCCCCCCCGACCAGCACCTGATCCTCAGAAAGGGGCACAGATAATAGGAAAATACCCCCCCCCCCGACCAGCACCTGATCCTCAGAAAGGGGCACAGAAAAAAGGAAAATCCCCCCCCCCCCCCGACCAGCACCTGATCATCAGAGAGGGGCACAGATAATAGGAAAATACCCCCCCCCCCCGACCAGCACCTGATCATCAGAGAGGGGCACAGATAATAGAAAAATCCCCCCCCCCCCCCGACCAGCCCCTGATCATCAGAGAGGGGCACAGATAATAGGAAAATACCCCCCCCCCCCCGACCAGCACCTGATCCTCAGAAAGGGGCACAGATAATAGGAAAATACCCCCCCCCCCGACCAGCACCTGATCCTCAGAAAGGGGCACAGATAATAGGAAAATACCCCCCCCCCCCCCGACCAGCACCTGATCATCAGAGAGGGGCACAGATAATAGGAAAATACCCCCCCCCCCCCCGACCAGCACCTGATCCTCAGAAAGGGGCACAGATAATAGGAAAATACCCCCCCCCCCGACCAGCACCTGATCCTCAGAAAGGGGCACAGATAATAGGAAAATACCCCCCCCCCCGACCAGCACCTGATCCTCAGAGAGGGGCACAGATAATAGGAAAATACCCCCCTATGGTAGTAGGCACGGCGGAGCGGTGGGGGGGGGTGCAATTCTAATTTTTTTATTTTATTCTGCACTGATTGTCTTTGAAATTGCCCCTCCCCCTATTAAATCCAATCTGGGGACAAGACCCGGGACAGACTTGGTCCGGGGACAGTGTCCTCAATCCGGGGACTGTCCCCCGAAACTGGGGGTGTAGGGTCCCCATCATAGATACCAGGGGGAGGGGAAGAGCCCCACTTCTGACCGTCTTCTGGTGTCCGCAGACATCTCCAGCTCTGTGCACACTCGTCCTCCACAACACGCCCTACTGGGACCCCAGTATACACATTTTGGGGCCCCTGTACAACAGACTGCCTGGAGCCGGACACATGGGATAGCGGCTTTGTAGCGTCTATCTGGTCACCGTCTCCGATCTCTGCCAAAGGAATGGATAGAAAAGCCTCCAGGACCGGTGAGAAATGTTACTGGGAGTTCTCAGGGGCCCCAGAAATCCACAGGTCCAAATCTGGAGAAATCTCAGGGGCCCCAGAAATCCACAGGACCAAATCTGGAGAAATCTCAGGGGCCCCAGAAATCCACAGGTCCAAATCTGGAGAAATCTCAGGGCCCCAGAAATCCACAGGTCCAAATCTGGAGAGTTCTCAGGGGCCCCAGAAATCCACAGGTCCAAATCTGGAGAAATCTCAGGGGCCCCAGAAATCCACAGGTCCAAATCTGGAGAAATCTCAGGGGCCCCAGAAATCCACAGGTCCAAATCTGGAGAGTTCTCAGGGGGCCCAGAAATCCACAGGTCCAAATCTAGAGAATTCTCAGGGGCCCCAGAAATCCACAGGTCCAAATCTGGAGAGTTCTCAGGGGCCCCAGAAATCCACAGGTCCAAATCTGGAGAAATCTCAGGGGCCCCAGAAATCCACAGGTCCAAATCTGGAGAAATCTCAGGGGCCCCAGAAATCCACAGGTCCAAATCTGGAGAAATCTCAGGGGCCCCAGAAATCCACAGGTCCAAATCTGGAGAGTTCTCAGGGGGCCCAGAAATCCACAGGTCCAAATCTAGAGAATTCTCAGGGGCCCCAGAAATCCACAGGTCCAAATCTGGAGAATCCTCAGGGGCCCCAGAAATCCACAGGTCCAAATCTGGAGAAATCTCAGGGGCCCCAGAAATCCACAGGTCCAAATCTGGAGAGTTCTCAGGGGCCCCAGAAATCCACAGGTCCAAATCTGGAGAAATCTCAGGGGCCCCAGAAATCCACAGGTCCAAATCTGGAGAAATCTCAGGGGCCCCAGAAATCCACAGGTCCAAATCTGGAGAAATCTCAGGGGCCCCAGAAATCCACAGGTCCAAATCTGGAGAGTTCTCAGGGGGCCCAGAAATCCACAGGTCCAAATCTAGAGAATTCTCAGGGGCCCCAGAAATCCACAGGTCCAAATCTGGAGAATCCTCAGGGGCCCCAGAAATCCACAGGTCCAAATCTGGAGAAATCTCAGGGGCCCCAGAAATCCACAGGTCCAAATCTGGAGAATCCTCAGGGGCCCCAGAAATCCACAGGTCCAAATCTGGAGAAATCTCAGGGGCCCCAGAAATCCACAGGTCCAAATCTGGAGAAATCTCAGGGGCCCCAGAAATCCACAGGTCCAAATCTGGAGAGTTCTCAGGGGGCCCAGAAATCCACAGGTCCAAATCTAGAGAATTCTCAGGGGCCCCAGAAATCCACAGGTCCAAATCTGGAGAATCCTCAGGGGCCCCAGAAATCCACAGGTCCAAATCTGGAGAATTCTCAGGGCCCCAGAAATCCACAGGTCCAAATCTGGAGAATTCTCAGGGGCCCCAGAAATCCACAGGTCCAAATCTGGAGAATTCTCAGGGGCCCCAGAAATCCACAGGTCCAAATCTGGAGAATTCTCGGGGGCCCCAGAAATCCACAGGTCCAAATCTGGAGAATTCTCGGGGGCCCCAGAAATCCACAGGTCCAAATCTGGAGAATCCACAGGCCCAATTTATCTGCACCCTGCACCCATACAGATGGAAAATAAGTACCAATGTAGTAAAAGTGGCGGAGAAATGTTACATACCTTGTGTGTGATCAGTGGGGGGGTCAGCTGTGTGAAGGATATCCTCTGCTGGCGGAGATCTCTGCAATCTTCTAATAGGAGGAGGGGGCTGGGTGGGGGATCTGCAATAATAGGAAGGAGTGGGGGGTTGGGTGTGACTTCACTTCTGCAATCTGAGCCTGGGGCCGGGTGTGGAGTCTGCAGTCTGGGGCCGGCTCTGGGGGGGTTAGCTGCATGAAAAAATACATACAAGTCAACATTTCATCACAAACGCCACACCCCGAGGAAGCAATCCGCATTCCGTACATTTCCCACACAAATGTTACAAATGTACCAAATATATAAAATACACCAAAATGTAAAAAGTACAAAATATAGAGCAAAGCAATACCCCCCCCCCCCCACACCCACCCATGTACAATACGCCCCACACCCACCCATGTACAATACACCCCCCCCACACCCACCCATGTACAATACACCCCCCCCCCACACCCACCCATGTACAATACACCCCCCACACCCACCCATGTACAATACTCCCCCCACACCCACCCATGTACAATACTCCCCCCACACCCACCCATGTACAATACACCCCCCCACACCCACCCATGTACAATACACCCCCCACACCCACCCATGTACAATACACCCCCCACACCCACCCTTGTACAATACACCCCCCCCCACACCCACCCATGTACAATACGCCCCACACCCACCCATGTACAATACGCCCCACACCCACCCATGTACAATACTCCCCCCACACCAACCCATGTACAATACACCCCCCACACCCACCCATGTACAATACACCCCCCCCCACACCCACCCATGTACAATACGCCCCACACCCACCCATGTACAATACACCCCCCCACACCCACCCATGTACAATACACCCCCCCCACACCCACCCATGTACAATACGCCCCACACCCACCCATGTACAATACACCCCCCCCACACCCACCCATGTACAATACGCCCCACACCCACCCATGTACAATACTCCCCCCACACCCACCCATGTACAATACACCCCCCACACCACACCCACCCATGTACAATACATCCCCCACACCCACCCATGTACAATACACCCCCCCCCCCCACACCCACCCATGTACAATACATCCCCCACACCCACCCATGTACAATACACCCCCCCACACCCACCAATGTACAATACATCCCCCACACCCACCCATGTACAATACTCCCCCCACACCCACCCATGTACAATACACCCCCCACACCCACCCATGTACAATACACCCCCCCACACCCACCCATGTACAATACGCCCCCCCACACCCACCCATGTACAATACACCCCCCACACCCACCCATGTACAATATGCCCCCCACACCCACCCATGTACAATACATCCCCCACACCCACCCATGTACAATACACCCGCCACCCACCCATGTACAATACGCCCCCCCACACCCACCCATGTACAATACACCCCCACACCCACCCATGTACAATACACCCCCCACACCCACCCATGTACAATACACCCCCCCCCACACCCACCCATGTACAATACACCCCCCCACACCCACCCATGTACAATACACCCCCCACACCCACCCATGTACAATACACCCCCCCCCACACCCACCCATGTACAATACACCCCCCCACACCCACCCATGTACAATACACCTCCCACACCCACCCATGTACAATACACCCCCCACACCCACCCATGTACAATACACCCCCCCACATCCACCCATGTACAATACACCCCCCACACCCACCCATGTACAATACGCCCCCCACACCCACCCATGTACAATACACCCCCCACACCCACCCATGTACAATACGCCCCCCACACCCACCCATGTACAATACACCCCCCCACATCCACCCATGTACAATACACCCCCCACACCCACCCATGTACAATACGCCCCCCACACCCACCCATGTACAATACGCCCCCCACACCCACCCATGTACAATACACCCCCCACACCCACCCATGTACAATACGCCCCCCACACCCACCCATGTACAATACGCCCCCCACACCCACCCATGTACAATACTCCCCCCACACCCACCCATGTACAATACACCCCCCACACCCACCCATGTACAATACACCCCCCACACCCACCCATGTACAATACATCCCCCACACCCACCCATGTACAATACTCCCCCCACACCCACCCATGTACAATACACCCCCCACACCCACCCATGTACAATACACCCCCCCACACCCACCCATGTACAATACGCCCCCCCCACACCCACCCATGTACAATACACCCCCCACACCCACCCATGTACAATATGCCCCCCACACCCACCCATGTACAATACATCCCCCACACCCACCCATGTACAATACACCCGCCACCCACCCATGTACAATACGCCCCCCCACACCCACCCATGTACAATACACCCCCACACCCACCCATGTACAATACACCCCCCACACCCACCCATGTACAATACACCCCCCCCCACACCCACCCATGTACAATACACCCCCCCACACCCACCCATGTACAATACACCCCCCACACCCACCCATGTACAATACACCCCCCCCCCACACCCACCCATGTACAATACACCCCCCCACACCCACCCATGTACAATACACCCCCCACACCCACCCATGTACAATACACCCCCCCACATCCACCCATGTACAATACACCCCCCACACCCACCCATGTACAATACACCCCCCCACATCCACCCATGTACAATACACCCCCCCACACCCACCCATGTACAATACGCCCCCCACACCCACCCATGTACAATACGCCCCCCACACCCACCCATGTACAATACACCCCCCACACCCACCCATGTACAATACGCCCCCCACACCCACCCATGTACAATACGCCCCCCACACCCACCCATGTACAATACGCCCCCCACACCCACCCATGTACAATACTCCCCCCACACCCACCCATGTACAATACTCCCCCCACACCCACCCATGTACAATACACCCCCCCCCCCACACCCACCCATGTACAATACACCCCCCCCACACCCACCCATGTACAATACGCCCCACACCCACCCATGTACAATACACCCCACACCCACCCATGTACAATACGCCCCCCCACACCTACCCATGTACAATACACCCCCCACACCCACCCATGTACAATACACCCCCCACACCCACCCATGTACAATACACCCCCCACACCCACCCATGTACAATACACCCCACACCCACCCATGTACAATACGCCCCCCCACACCTACCCATGTACAATACGCCCCCCACACCCACCCATGTACAATACACCCCCCACACCCACCCATGTACAATACACCCCCCACACCCACCCATGTACAATACACCCCCCACACCCACCCATGTACAATACACCCCACACCCACCCATGTACAATACGCCCCCCCACACCTACCCATGTACAATACGCCCCCCACACCCACCCATGTACAATACACCCCCCACACCCACCCATGTACAATACACCCCCCACACCCACCCATGTACAATACACCCCCCACACCCACCCATGTACAATACACCCCACACCCACCCATGTACAATACGCCCCCCCACACCTACCCATGTACAATACACCCCCCACACCCACCCATGTACAATACACCCCCCCACACCCACCCATGTACAATACTCCCCACACCCACCCATGTACAATACATCCCCCACACCCACCCATGTACAATACCCCCCCCCCCACCTACCCATGTACAATACGCCCCCCCACACCCACCCATGTACAATACCCCCCCCCCCACCCACCCATGTACAATACACCCCCCACACCCACCCATGTACAATACGCCCCCCACACCCACCCATGTACAATACACCCACCCATGTACAATACACCCCCCACACCCACCAATGTACAATACACCCCCCCCACACCCACCCATGTACAATACGCCCCCCACACCCACCCATGTACAATACACCCCCCACACCCACCCATGTACAATACACCCCCCACACCCACCCATGTACAATACACCCCCCCCACACCCACCCATGTACAATACGCCCCCCACACCCACCCATGTACAATACGCCCCCCACACCCACCCATGTACAATACGCCCCCCACACCCACCCATGTACAATACACCCCCCACACCCACCCATGTACAATACACCCCCCACACCCACCCATGTACAATACACCCCCCACACCCACCCATGTACAATACGCCCCCCACACCCACCCATGTACAATACGCCCCCCACACCCACCCATGTACAATACACCCCCCACACCCACCCATGTACAATACTCCCCCCACACCCACCCCAAGGGCTGAAAAGCAAACATCCTCCAGACATGACAATGCAACCCAACCAGTTCCTAAATACACCGGAGACGTTCCATTCAGGAGGACAATAGAAGAGATTTGGAGGAATTTACTTATTTAGTCCTTTGCTGTGGGCGGGTCTGTGGGCGGGTCTGTGGGCGGGGTCAGCCAGCTCTTAAACTGGTCACACATGATACAATATATGAGGTCACACCTAAACATTTCCATTTGTAAGCAGTCATGCCGGCCCTTCCGCTATTCTAAAGCCTCATACACACGTTTAGATATCCGTTTTTGTGGCATGCGATTCTCATGTCAAAAGTGAAGAGGTAACTTACAATTAGGGATGAGCCCAACACCCCCCGGTTCAGTTTGCAGCAGAACATGTGAACAGGCAAATCATTTGTGTGAACACCGTTAAAGTTTATGGGACACAAACGTAAAAAAAACTCAAAAGTGTTCATTTTAAAGTTTAATATGCAAGTTATTGTCATAAAAAGTGTTTGGGGACCCGGGTCCTGCCCCAGGGGGAGTGTTTGGAGACCCATGTCCTGCCCCAGGGGAGTGTTTGGGGACCCAGGTCCGGCCCCAAGGGAGTGTTTGGGGACCCGGGTCCGGCCCCAGGGGAGTGTTTGGGGACCCGGGTCCTGCCCCAGGGGAGTGTTTGGGGACCCAGGTCCTGCCCCAGGGGAGTGTTTGGAGACCCATGTCCTGCCCCAGGGGAGTGTTTGGGGACCCGGGTCCTGCCCCAAGGGAGTGTTTGGGGACTCAGGTCCTGCCCCAGGGGAGTGTTTGGGGACCCGGGTCCGGCCCCAGGGGAGTGTTTGGGGACCCGGGTCCTGCCCCAGGGGAGTGTTTGGGGACCCAGGTCCTGCCCCAGGGGAGTGTTTGGAGACCCATGTCCTGCCCCAGGGGAGTGTTTGGGGACCCGGGTCCTGCCCCAGGGGGAGTGTTTGGAGACCCATGTCCTGCCCCAGGGGAGTGTTTGGAGACCCATGTCCTGCCCCAGGGGGAGTGTTTGGAGACCCATGTCCTGCCCCAGGGGAGTGTTTGGAGACCCGGGTCCGGCCCCAGGGGAGTGTTTGGAGACCCAGGTCCTGCCCCAGGGGAGTGTTTGGGGACCCGGGTTCTGCCCCAGGGGAGTGTTTGGGGACCCGGGTCCTGCCCCAGTGGAGTGTTTGGGGACCCGAGTCCTGCCCCAGGGGAGTGTTTGGGGACCCGGGTCCTGCCCCAGGGGAGTGTTTGGGGACCCGGGTCCTGCCCCAGGGGGAGTGTTTGAGGACCCGGGTCCTGCCCCAGGGGAGTGTTTGGGGACCCGGGTCCTGCCCCAGGGGAGTGTTTGGGGACCCGGGTTCTGCCCCAGGGGAGTGTTTGGGGACCCGGGTCCTGCCCCAGGGGGAGTGTTTGAGGACCCGGGTCCTGCCCCAGGGGAGTGTTTGGGGACCCGGGTCCTGCCCCAGGGGAGTGTTTGAGGACCCGGGTCCTGCCCCAGGGGAGTGTTTGGGGACCCGGGTCCTGCCCCAGGGGAGTGTTTGGGGACCCGGGTCCTGCCCCAGGGGAGTGTTTGGAGACCCGGGTCCTGCCCCAGCGGAGTGTTCGGGGACCCATGTCCTGCCCCAGCGGAGTGTTTGGGGACCCGGGTCCTGTCCCAGGGGAGTGTTTGGGGGCCCGGGTCCTGCCCCAGGGGACATCTATCAATGCAAAAAAAAAAATCAATATGGCCGTTTTTTCAGGAGCAGTGATTTTAATAATGCTTAACGTGAAACAATAAAAATGAAATCTTCCTTTAACCGCTTCCCGCCCAGCCCATAGCCATATGACAGCCACAAGAACCTTTCGTCCCTCCGGGCGGCCGTCATATAACGTCCTGGGATCCCCGCAGTGTGGAGCGTGGGCTCAACGCATCACTGGGGACTAGGGTGACCATGTGTCCCGGATTGCCCGGGACAGTCCCGCATTTTGCAGGTCTGTCCCGGGCACCTTCATTCCAGGACAATACAGTGTCCCTGAATGAAACTGACACAGCCACCCCCCCTGGGCCAATCTGATGCCCCCAAAAAAAGGCAGCCACATCACCGTTTTACTCACTGACAGTACTTGTCCTGGCCAGGAATGCCTGAAAGAGCACAATCCCCACCCCCTGTTTGACCTCTGCCGGGTTAGCCCCCCCTTATTAGAAATGTTGACTTTTTTTTATGCAATTTGTTAGATCTTTGTTAGATCAGGTTAGATCAATCATTGTTTGCGTTAGATCTCACACAGAAGAAGCAATATTAACAGTTATTTGCTGGGGGGGCTAACCCGTCATCAGCCCCCCCTATCAAATTTTCTGGCCAAAAATCATTCAGGCTAATAGATATTCGTTAGATCCGGTAAGATCAAGTGGTTTTAACGTTAGATCTCACATAATTAGAGACTTATTAAGTGATTAATGAGGGGGGGCTGGCCCCCCCTCATCAATTTTTTGGGGCAAAAATCATTCAGGCTAATAGATATTCGTTAGATCCGGTAAGATCAAGTGGTTTTAACGTTAGATCTCTCATCGTTTCCGAGATATTCCACATATAAAAATAGATTTTAGGTGGTACATATGCATGGACATATGGACGGGTTGGCCCCCCCTTATCAAATTTTTTGGCCGAAAATTATTCAGGCTAATAGATATTCGTTAGATCCGGTAAGATCAAGTGGTTTTAACGTTAGATCTCACATCATTTCAGAGATATTCCACATACAAATACAGATATTGGGTGTATACAAGGACTAATGAGGGGGGGCTGGCCCCCCCTTATCAATATTTTTGACCAAAAATCATTCAGGCTAATAGATATTCGTTAGATCCGGTAAGATCAAGTGGTTTTAACGTTAGATCTCACATCGTTTCCGAGATATTCCACATAAAAAAATAGATTTTAGGTGGTACATATGCATGGATATATGGACGGGTTGGCCCCCCCTTATCAAATTTTCTGGCCGAAAATCATTCAGGCTAATAGATATTCGTTAGATCCGGTAAGATCAAGTGGTTTTAACGTTAGATCTCACATAATTAGAGACTTATTAAGTGATTAATGAGGGGGGGCTGGCCCCCCTTATCAAATTTTCTGGCCGAAAATCATTCCGGCTAATAGATATTCGTTAGATCCGGTAAGATCAAGTGGTTTTAACGTTAGATCTCACATCGTTTCCGAGATATTCCACATATAAAAATTGATTTTAGGTGGTACATATGCATGGACATATGGACGGGTTGGCCCCCCCTTATCAAATTTTTTGGCTGAAAATCATTCAGGCTAATAGATATTCGTTAGATCCGGTAAGATCAAGTGGTTTTAACGTTAGATCTCACATCATTTCAGAGATATTCCACATACAAATACAGATATTGGGTGTATACAAGGACTAATGAGGGGGGGCTGGCCCCCCTTATCAATATTTTTGACCAAAAATCATTCAGGCTAATAGATATTCGTTAGATCCGGTAAGATCAAGTGGTTTTAACGTTAGATCTCACATAATTAGAGACTTATTAAGTGATTAATGAGGGGGGGCTGGCCCCCCCTCATCAATTTTTTGGGGCAAAAATCATTCCGGCTAATAGATATTCGTTAGATCCGGTAAGATCAAGTGGTTTTAACGTTAGATCTCACATCGTTTCCGAGATATTCCACATAGAAAAATAGATTTTAGGTGGTACATATGCATGGATATATGGACGGGTTGGCCCCCCCTTATCAAATTTTTTGGCTGAAAATCATTCAGGCTAATAGATATTCGTTAGATCCGGTAAGATCAAGTGGTTTTAACGTTAGATCTCACATCATTTCAGAGATATTCCACATACAAATACAGATATTGGGTGTATACAAGGACTAATGAGGGGGGGCTGGCCCCCCTTATCAATATTTTTGACCAAAAATCATTCAGGCTAATAGATATTCGTTAGATCCGGTAAGATCAAGTGGTTTTAACGTTAGATCTCACATAATTAGAGACTTATTAAGTGATTAATGAGGGGGGGCTGGCCCCCCCTCATCAATTTTTTGGGGCAAAAATCATTCCGGCTAATAGATATTCGTTAGATCCGGTAAGATCAAGTGGTTTTAACGTTAGATCTCACATCGTTTCCGAGATATTCCACATAAAAAAATAGATTTTAGGTGGTACATATGCATGGATATATGGACGGGTTGGCCCCCCCTTATCAAATTTTCTGGCCGAAAATCATTCAGGCTAATAGATATTCGTTAGATCCGGTAAGATCAAGTGGTTTTAACGTTAGATCTCACATCGTTTCCGAGATATTCCACATAGAAAAATAGATTTTAGGTGGTACATATGCATGGATATATGGACGGGTTGGCCCCCCCTTATCAAATTTTCTGGCCGAAAATCATTCAGGCTAATAGATATTCGTTAGATCCGGTAAGATCAAGTGGTTTTAACGTTAGATCTCACATCGTTTCCGAGATATTCCACATAGAAAAATAGATTTTAGGTGGTACATATGCATGGATATATGGACGGGTTGGCCCCCCCTTATCAAATTTTCTGGCCGAAAATCATTCAGGCTAATAGATATTCGTTAGATCCGGTAAGATCAAGTGGTTTTAACGTTAGATCTCACATCGTTTCCGAGATATTCCACATATAAAAATAGATTTTAGGTGGTACATATGCATGGACATATGGACGGGTTGGCCCCCCCTTATCAAATTTTTTGGCCGAAAATCATTCAGGCTAATAGATATTCGTTAGATCCGGTAAGATCAAGTGGTTTTAACGTTAGATCTCACATCATTTCAGAGATATTCCACATAGAAATAGGGATATTAGGCGGTACAGAAGGTACATCCATCTACAACTGTCTCTGGAGGGTCTCTGGAACTGTCTCTGGAGGGTCTCTGGAACTGTCTCTGGAGGGTCTCTGGAACTGTCTCTGGAGGGTCTCTGGAGGGTCTCTGGAACTGTCTCTGGAGGGTCTCTGGAGGGTCTCTGGAACTGTCTCTGGAGGGTCTCTGGAACTGTCTCTGGAGGGTCTCTGGAGGGTCTCTGGAACTGTCTCTGGAGGGTCTCTGGAGGGTCTCTGGAGGGTCTCTGGAACCGTCTTTGGATGGTTCTCTAGCGAATGCCTGTAGCCTCTCCTCACACCTCTGTTCATCTTCCTGCCTCATGATGATCTCTCCTCAGACCAACAAGCTTAAGCTAGCCCCCCTTCTTACAAAGCAAAAGTAGTAGCTCTGCCCCCCGTAGAAATCAATGGTGCCATTTTGTGATGAGACTTCAAGTCCCGTGGTCCTCTGCTGCCGCTTGATTGGCTCCCTCACCCTGCCAATAGGGACACAGAGAAGAGAGCATAGTGGGCGGGATGCCGGTGAATGAGCGCCGCTCGTCACTCAAGGAAGAGGAGAGGGAGGGGGAGAAATCCCTCACAGGGACTGACAGTGAGTGAGTGCCTGTGTCAGTGTCTATTCAGTCCGACGCTTGCTGGCGGGAGGTGCGGGACCATGGGTGACAGAGCAGCCCCCGCTGCACACTCCCCCCACCAAAGAACCTTTGTTCCACCAAAGGAGGTAAAGAGTCTATGACGTGTTACATGCTTTTAATACACACACGGAAAAAAAAAAAGTTTAGTGTGCACAGGAAACCAGACAATTTGCATCTGCATATAACCCTGGCAGAGGAACATCCCACCAATTACTATAGGAGGGGAGGTTGTCCTGCCTCGCTGTTTTCATCTTCAGCAAGGGGTATAGACTGAGATCTAGTCACTGGCTGGGATCTTTGAGAGGCCGTTGGTGTGGACTGTAAATCTGTCTGTGGTGGCACATGAACTGCTTCTGACAGAGGCAACAGATGATTGCGATGCCAAGTGTTCAGCGGGCCTGTGCTTCCCTCTGGCCAGCTTTGATATACTGGGAATCCTGGCAGATGCTTGCAAATGACATAGGGCTGTGACTTCCAGTGGTCAGCCAACTTGTGCTTTCCATGGACACCCAGGTTTCTCAGCAGTACCTTGTCATCCGGCTGTAGGTCCTGCACTCCTACCTTGAGGTCAAAGTCTACTGGCAGCCGGGCCCACCGTCCGAACATCAAACTATAGGGAGAGAAACCTGTGGCTTAAAGGGGTTATAAAGGTTTGTCTTTTATTTTCTAAATAGGCTCCTTTAAGCTTGTGCATTGTTGGTTCACTTACCTTTTCCTTCCATTTCCCTTCTAAATGTTTTTTCTCTTTGTTTGAATTTCTTACTTCCTGTTTCTCCTCAGTAAGCTTTCCACCATCATCCGAGCGGTGAAAAGTAATTTAGAACAGCTTACTGAACACCTTACTGAGGAGGAACAGGAAGTAAGAAATTCAGACAAAGAAAAAAAACATTTACAAGGGAAATGGATGGAAAAGGTAAGTGAACTAACAATGCACTGAGGCAAAGTCTTCCTTTGGATAAATCTGAAGCAGGAGTGGCAATAGTCCTCAACTTCAGCCCGCATGCAGAGCCAGTAGAACCGGTCCCTCGCCAGGTTAAAAGTCCTCTTGGGCCTTAGGTGGCCATAGTTGTCGGGTAGGGCAGTTAATACTGTCTCCCTATGTTTTTCAGGTCAGAATAGCTGCAATTTCTTCAGAATCATCAGAGGGGCCCCTTCGGTAGATCAACCCTTGGTGCACCAGAAACCGTTCCCACCCTCTGTGTAGCAGACGGGTTTCCTTTGGGGAGTCAGTGAGGAGCAAGTCAGGGCGTTGGCTCTCCAAGGCCTTCAATGCCAAGCTACAGGGACGGTCCTCCAACTGGTCTTTGACAGCTTCGAGCAGACCTTCATCTCTGACATTGCAATAACATCTGGGGACACCAGGAACTCGCACTCCAACGTCTTCGGCCCTGGATCCTCCTCCAGCTTGATGTTCTGCTCCTTGACATAAGGCTCCTACCACTTCAGGTGTCAGATGGGCCTATTCTTCTGGAGGGTCTCTGGAACAATGGGGCCTTCTTGACAAAGCATCCGCGTCTTATTTAAGGCTGAAAATAAACCCTGATAGAGTAGCCAATCATTTGTGACCCGTGGTGTCCATCTTGGTGGTAGTGATGATGTAGGTGAAAGGATTGTTGTCAGTCTTAATCACAAACTCCCTCAGCTTATCCATCACCGCCCACTTCAAGGCCAGGAACTCAAGTTTGTGCATGGGGTAGTTCTTCTCGTTCTGACTCATGTAGGCAACAGGCCGTAGATGGTCATCATGCTCTTGACATAGAACCACCCCTAAACCATCTTGACTGGCGTCAATAGGGCCGTCTTTAATATGGTTTGGACCCTGGGCAAACATTTTTTTTGGGCTCCCCCCCAATGTAATTTTGCTCTTCACCCCAACATAGGGTGAAAGTATTCTTTAGTAAGAGGATTGCTTTTGTTTTGCTTACTTTCCTATTTAGGCCTTTTTTTATGGAGGAGTAGCAATGTATTGCTTGCACCAGTAGCAGCAAGAGGGCAGGGAAGCTGACATTGTGCCCATCAAACGCACACAGTGTACGCATAGCAAGGGGGCGGGGCCAGAGCATCAGTGGAGCTCAAGGCCCCGCCCACCCATGGCCCACTCCTCGATCAATAAAATACAGCACTAACACTGACTGTTAAACTGTGCGCGCGCCGCCGCCGCCAATGAAAGTGACAGACTGTCTGGATGTGTGTGGGGATCAAGGCCGATTTGCAGGCAGCACGCGGGCTTAACGAACAGCTCTGCTTTGGGCCTCAAACAGTGAAAGGGCCCTGGGCAGCTTCCCCGTTTGCCCTGTGGTAACGATGGCCCTGGGCGTCAAAGTGTAGCTCGTATGGCTTGGTTGGCTCTGCATAGACCAGGACTGGAGCGGTTGTTAGCCCCCATTCACACCTAGGCGTTTTTACGCCTGTAGTGCTACGCCGCTGCCGCCAGAGGGATGAAAACACATGTCCCTCTATGGAGATGGTTCACATCTCCACGCTGAACGCCGGACGCCTGCCGCCTGAAAAAAGGTCCCGGACCTTTTTTTCAGCTGGCTTTCGGCGTTCGGCTAGGAGATGGGAACTATCTCCATAGAGGGGGTCAATCTGGGGCACATCTAGGCGGACAATACCGGCGTTTTGTCGCCGCAAATCGCGGTACAAAACGCTGCTATTTGTACCGCGATTTGCGGCGACAAAACGCCGCAAATTTGTCTGCCTAGGTGTGAATGGAGCCTTAGGCTCCACTTCAGCTGCCTAAAACTTCTTCACACTTCGGAGTCCATTGTTACTGGAAGGACTCTCTGGGTTTTCTGGATCCTCCAGTTGGTCTGACAGACTTCGCCAGATCAAGGTCAACATTTCAGCAAATCCCTTGACAAATCTTCTGCAATAAGAGCAGAATCCTAGAAATGACCTAAGCTCAGTCACGCTGGTAGGCGTATATCTATTTGTATGTGGAATATCTCGGAAACGATGTGAGATCTAACGTTAAAATCACTTGATCTTACCGGATCTAACGAATATCTATTAGCCAGAATGATTTTTGCCCCAAAAAAATGATGAGGGGGGGCCAGCCCCCCCTCATTAATCATTTAATAAGTCTCTAATTATGTGAGATCTAACGTTAAAACCACTTGATCTTACCGGATCTAACGAATATCTATTAGCCTGAATGATTTTTGGTCAAAAATATTGATAAGGGGGGGCCAGCCCCCCCTCATTAGTCCTTGTATACACCCAATATCTGTATTTGTATGTGGAATATCTCTGAAATGATGTGAGATCTAACGTTAAAACCACTTGATCTTACCGGATCTAACGAATATCTATTAGCCTGAATGATTTTCGGCCAGAAAATTTGATAAGGGGGGGCCAACCCGTCCATATGTCCATGCATATGTACCACCTAAAATCAATTTTTTTATGTGGAATATCTCGGAAACGATGTGAGATCTAACGTTAAAACCACTTGATCTTACCGGATCTAACGAATATCTATTAGCCGGAATGATTTTTGCCCCAAAAAATTGATGAGGGGGGGCCAGCCCCCCCTCATTAATCATTTAATAAGTCTCTAATTATGTGAGATCTAACGTTAAAACCACTTGATCTTACCGGATCTAACGAATATCTATTAGCCTGAATGATTTTTGGTCAAAAATATTGATAAGGGGGGGCCAGCCCCCCCTCATTAGTCCTTGTATACACCCAATATCTGTATTTGTATGTGGAATATCTCTGAAATGATGTGAGATCTAACGTTAAAACCACTTGATCTTACCGGATCTAACGAATATCTATTAGCTTGAATAATTTTCGGCCAAAAAATTTGATAAGGGGGGGCCAACCCGTCCATATGTCCATGCATATGTACCACCTAAAATCAATTTTTATATGTGGAATATCTCGGAAACGATGTGAGATCTAACGTTAAAACCACTTGATCTTACCGGATCTAACGAATATCTATTAGCCTGAATGATTTTCGGCCAGAAAATTTGATAAGGGGGGGCCAGCCCCCCCTCATTAATCACTTAATAAGTCTCTAATTATGTGAGATCTAACGTTAAAACCACTTGATCTTACCGGATCTAACAAATATCTATTAGCCTGAATGATTTTTGGCCAGAAAATTTGATAGGGGGGGCTGATGACGGGTTAGCCCCCCCAGCAAATAACTGTTAATATTGCTTCTTCTGTGTGAGATCTAACGCAAACAATGATTGATCTAACCTGATCTAACAAAGATCTAACAAATTGCATAAAAAAAAGTCAAAATTTCTAATAAGGGGGGGCTAACCCGGCAGAGGTCCCTGTTTGTGATTGGAGAAATCATAAATCCCACCTCTTGTGTCCAATCACTGTGCTGTGATTCGTTACAGCACAAGCTGATATTTGGAAAGGGAGGGTGTCCCTGAATGGTAGTGTGGAAATGTGGTCACCCTACTGGGGACCCGATGTGCGTGCCGGGCGGCCGCTATGTCACATTGCTCGTCACAGAGATAGGGACGTGGATCTCTGTGTGTAATGATGGGGTGTAAACATAGAGATCCCCATCCTGTCAGGGAGAGGAGACCAATGGTGTGTCCCCTGACTTCTGGCAGGTGTGAGTAGCGGGAGTACTGTGTGCAGCCTGAGTCTCTCTCAGACATCCTGAGTAGCGGCTATAGCCAAGACCCCTGACCCGGAAAACGAAAAAAACAGTTGGCACAATGAGCACCAAACAAACAGTTGCAGACCGACTCAAGGAGTATGCGAGGACGGACAAACCTGAGGCCGTGCAAAGCCCCCTGCAGACACGGAGCGGCAGGCCATCGGCCTTGCAAATGCAAATACAGAAAACCAGCAAGCATCAGCCGCAGCCGGACCCTGAGCAGACAGAGAAACAAGCTAAGTTGACACTGGAGGTGATAAGCGTGCAAATAATGGCCGTCATCCAGGCAAGCAGCGTGGGCCTGACAGGTAAAATGGATGAGATTAAAACAGACATAGTACTGATCAGGCTAGACATGCAAATTATAAGGGACAGGATGGCAGAAGTGGAAAATAGGATATCCCTGGTGGAGGATACAGTAGCTCATATGCCCAAAAGGATATCAGCAGCGAAAAAGCAGATTGCAGCAGAGAACTAACGATTTTGAAAATCGAATGCGCCGCAACAATCTAATAATAGTAGGATTACCGGAGAAAGTGGAAGGGGTTAACCCATAGGACTTTATCGAGAAGTGCAACGTACAAAATAGTAGCGCTAAATAATGTGATGAGAAGACACTAATTGTCTATATAAAACACCAAGTGACAAGTGTATATGAATAAAAAGTCCAAATAAGGTATAGTGAAAAGTTGATGGATAGATGAAGCTGGGTGCAAAAAAGTTCCAGATCCACACTGATTCCCACTGAACTTAACGTGCAATTGTGAGATACCCGCCACCAGAAAGGGAGGCTTACCAGGTGTATTGAACCCTAATGAGCCTACGCCCAGAGGGTCAATAAAGCTGAATATATAAATGGAGGATGTACCAGCAAGGAACCGAGTATTCAACCAGCAGGATGCAATGAAGCCGTCACTCAAGGGAAGGTCTCAATAGCTTGGAGATGACTCACAGATGATCAAACCATACCCAATATGCAGAGAGGAAAGATAATGGACATAGCATAATACCGTAAAACATAGGGCGTTTTAATGACGGTTAAAAACACTCACAGTTACGTGGATAAAAAAGGACATTCAAATCGAAATGTACATGGCAGCAGTGGAGTCCCGACGCGTTTCGCAAAATCTTGCTTCGTCTGGGGAGAAGTGCCTGAAAAATATATTTCCCGATATGGAAGTTGTAACGGAAATATGTATTTCAGAAGATGGGACAGATCATTGCAGAAGGTACTGGACACATTACAAGTGGTTTATTTTGTCCAGACTAGGTCAATAGGACAATGACCCTTCAATGCTTAGCTCAGGCTATTGAAATGCTAAGTGGAGCCGGCTTGTGAAATACCTTGTTATTGTGTTCTGCAGGTTAATGGCTGTTGTCAGAGACGGGACGTCTCTAGGAGATAATTACCTCCACTAAATGACTTTAAGAATGTGATTGAAGTTCATTATATGTGTGGGAAATTGCAGACGAGACGCCTAGTCACCTCGTCAGGCTAAATGATAGATAATTGGCTCATGTTAATTATTCTGATGGCAAGGGGGTGGGATGTTCCAAATTCTGTATAAAAGTGTGCTGTGTACTTGAAAATAAAGAGTCCTACTTGACCCTTGAAAACGTAGACCCGTCTCGTTCCTGAAAGGGCATTCGATGGGATTGTTATTCTGCTATTTTACAGCTGAACCTGACTCTCTCTCTGGATCTCGTGGATGGGATATACCGGCGGTACTTGCCAGGGAAAAGGACATCTCCAACGGCTGATACCCTCTCACTACCTGGGTAGCCGTTACAGAAGTCTCCACAGCATTTGCAGTAGAACGATCACACAGGGTTCCTGCAGTAGTACCAAAACCTGGGCTTCCCCCACAATCACTACTGGCGCTGCTTTTGAATGGCAGACAGAGACAGGATTTTGCGAAAAGCAAGGCAGAAAGGAGAAATTCACTATGAGAACAGTAAAGTGTCAATATTCTTGGACTTCTCCTTAAAGCTGCAGAAGCAGCGAGCAGCATTTTATGAGATAAAAAAGAAGCCGAGAGAAGCGGGAATAGAGTACTCAATGGCGTACCCTGCTCGATTGAGAGTAGAGGAAGGAGGGAAGACTATGTATTTTAATACACCGGAGCAAGCCAAGGTGTGGACTCTACATCCAAATAGTGGGATATAGGGAGCTGTCAGAATGATTTGGGACAATGAAGCTAAAAGATACTAAAGATGTTAAAAAAAAACGTTAAAGATGCTAATGATGCTAATATGTTAAAGATGCCAAGGGATAAGGATAAAGACTGGAAAATTTGAGAGGGGAGGAGGGAGCTTGTAATTGAAGAAATTAAAATATATTTTTTTTGGGGGGGGGGGGATGTGGGAGGGGAAGAGAATTTTTTTCTCCTTTTTAAGAATCTTTTGTGTTTAGGGGGATGGTTTAGCAACAAGTTTGAGTGTTAAAGTGTCAAAGTGTGGTATATGATGGGAGGGGTTTGGGTCAAAATCACAGCAATCACATAAGTAAGGGGGGGGGGGTAGCACAATGTATGGTCAATGGTAAATTTAAGTGAAACACGACAAAAGGTAAGGGGGGGGTTATAGAATAAAAGGAGGGATGAGAAGGGGGGATGGGACACTGAGGGGATATAGGAAGAGAAGAGGATGATAAGAATCACAGAAACATAAATATATATGTAGCGGACTGCTCCTGTTGGGCTGGCGCAGCTTTAAATTTAGAAGGGAGTCTGAGTGTTCGGTAACTCAGACACATATCATTTTGGCTTTTGTTTCAGCCGTGGCTGTGCCGAGAGTGACCACCATTGCCTGGTCCATCGCCTGGTCCATCGCCTGGTCCATCGCCTGGTCCATCGCCTGGTCCATCGCCTGGTCCATCGCCTGGTCCATCGCCTGGTCCATCGCCTGGTCCATTGCCTGGTCCATCGCCTGGTCCGGCGGGTATTTGTTGGTAGGCATGTATACACTGTGCGGTTTTTTGAGCACTTGAGCCACTCGCTGCGTATTTTTGCCAGTATATCTTGTATCTGCGCAGTTTTTCCATGTGATTCTATACGGCTAACTGAATGCTTTTTGTTCACCTAGATGCAATTACTAGAATGGATATCGCTTTCCCCTGAAGAAGCGTAATTCACAAAACATGTCAGGAATGTGCGATCTCTGTATGGTTTCATTTCTGTTACTTGATGACCACTAGAATCTGTGATATTGATTGGACCATAGGTTTTAAATGTTTTTTGTATTTAATAAAATCATTTTGTATTTTTTATAGATATAAGACGAGTTCTTTCTCATCACTACTGTAATATCAATTGCACCGTAAATATCCCTTTTTCCTCTCCTTCAAAATTCCAATCCTATTAATTAAGCAGCGGTGTTCTATTAGATTATCGCTACCCATCAGATTGTGTAACGGAAGCGACGTTCCGACCAAAGAATACTTATTGCGCATGCGCTATGCGTTCCAACATGCGTTCCAAACACTTCATGATCTGATGGGTAGCGGTAATCTGATAGAACAGCGGCAGCGGACATCTTACTACACCCAGCTACATCTTGAATTTCAGAGTCATTTTAGTAATAGAGTGATTGTATATAAATAAATATAGTACATTGACATCTGTGTTGCTGTTTGGATGTTACATTTTGAAAGGGTTAAGCCCCGTACACACGAAACCGTCAGGAATTGTGTGATGGCAGGGTTTTGTCGGAAATTCCGATCGTTTGTATGCTCCATCGGACAATTGTTGTTGGATTTTCTGTGGACAAATGTGGGATAGCGCGCTTTAAAATTGTCCGCCAACAAATCTGTGTTGTCGGATTTGGTGCCCAGATTGTTACAAAATGTAACCTCAAAACAGCATCACAGATGTCAATATACTATATTTATTTATATACAATCACTTTATTACTAAAATTACTCTGAAATTCAAGACGGCGCTGGGTGTAGTAAGATGGCGGCTGCCACTGTTCTATCAGATTGCTGCTACTCGTCAGATCATGAAGTGTTTGGAACGCATAGCGCCGTGGAACGCATGTTGAAACGCATAGCACATGCGCAATAAGTATTTTTTGGTTGGAATGTCACTTCTGATAGAACAGCTGCACCCTATGCTGTGCGAGTGCGCACTTCCGTACAATTGTTTGCAGGTGAAAAGTCTCCATAATATTCATTTATTCTGGAAACTCACATTAGAGAAGAAATGAGTGAAGTGTCCTCAGAGAGAGGTCCATGTACAGAACACAGATCCTCCCAGACACGCCATATTATTGATGTCCAGGACATATCTGTCTGCTCAATGTCAGCTGTATAAAGAATTAATCTCCTCTGTGGCCGCCATCTTCTGGAGGACCCAAGCATATATGTCATATGTAAAATGGCGGCGTACGGAGCATGCACAATTTATGATACGGGACCTGTTTTGCCATCTCATGGGTGACGCTGGTACTACTTACAAAATATTACCGGTACTCTGATGCCCCTGGTGGTTGCAACTGGTAAGACTGATAATTTTGTGTCCTTGATATCATTGGAGGTGTCCTACCAGTTAACAACCACCAGGGGGCATCAGAGTACCGGTATTAATTTGTGTTCGATATCATTGGAGCTGCCCTACCAGTTACAGCCACCAGAGGGCATCAGAGTACAATTATATCGGAGGTGTCCTACCAAGTCAAACCACCAGGGGCATTAGAGGATTCCTTGTTGTGTATACTGTGCTGCCATTTTGGAGTGGATAGATTTGCCGTGCTCTTCGAGAAAATGGCAGTGTTTCGCCAGATATGATGACCCGTCAGAATTGGCAACGGAACTGACGTCACGTCGCCGCCATCTTGCTACACCCCGCACTCCTGCACAGTAATGATAGAGTGTCAAGCGGACATCTTGTTACACCCACCGGAGTTTTAGATTTCACACTTATTTTCAACACAAAACTGAGCTTATTTGCTTAATTACAGTGTTTGTAAATCCGACGGACTGTTTACATGTGAAATGTGACAATCAGAGGAGTTCTGTCACATTAGCAACCATGTGAGGTCAGCAGGTTTGCTGCGGCTTTCAGAAATTCAACATGTAAACAGTCCGTCGGATTTCCAAATACTGTATTTAAGCAAATAAGCTCCGTTTTGTGTTGAAAATAAATGTGAAATCTAAACCTCCGGTGGGTGTAACAAGATGTCCGCTTGCCCCCTTCTCACTGGGTGTAGCAAGATGGCGGCGACAGCACGTCACTTCCGGAGCATTCTGTGATGGGGAGCCGAATGTGACGAGACACCGGAAACTGACATTAGAAAAAGAAAGAAGTGTCCTCAGAGCGAGGCCCATGTACAGAACACGGATCCTCCCAGACACGCCATATTATTGATGATCAGGACATATCTGTCTGCTCAATGACAGCCATATAAAGAATTAATGTCCTCTGTGTGGCCGCCATCTTCTTGAGGACCCAAGCATATATGTCATATGTAAAATGGCGGCGTACAGAGCATGCGCAATGTGTGGTCCAGTAACTATTCTGCCATCTCATGGGTGACGCTGGTACTACTTACAAAATATTACCAGTACTCTGATGCCCCTGGTGGTTGCAACTGGTAAGACCGATAATTGTGTGTGTTTGATATCATTTGAGATGTCCTAACAGTTACAACCACCAGGGGGCATCAGAGTACCGGTAATAATTTATGTTTGATGTCATTGGAGCTGCCCTACCAGTTACAGCCACCAGAGGGCATCAGATTATATCGGAGGTGTCCTACCAAGTCAAACCACCAGGGGCATTAGAGTATCCGTGTTATACTACTGCGCATGCTTGTGCTGCCATTTTGGAGTGGATAATTTTGCCGTGCTCTTCGAGAAAATGGCGATGTTTCGCCAGATATGGTGACCCGTCAGAATTGGTAACGAACGTGACGTCACGTCGCCGCCATCTTGCTACACCCGCACTCCTCCATAGTAGGGATACCCTGAGAAGGGGGAAAGCGGACATCTTGTTACACCCACCGGAGTTATAAATGTTACACTTCTATTTAGCAGTAAAGTGAGTTTATATTCGGAAATACAGGACTTAGAACTCCGTCTGACTGTTCTGATGTTGAATTTCAAAAGCAGCGACAAGCATGCGCCTCTCAGGTTTGCTGATCTGACAGAAGATCGCTGCTTTTAAAATTCAATATCTAACCAATCAGACGGACTTCTAAGCTCTGCATTTCACGGTATAAACTCACTTTCCTTTTACAAATAAGTGTGAAATGGAAAACTCCGGTGGGTGTACCAAGATGTCCGCTTTCCCCTTTCTCAGTGTATCCTTACTATGGAGGAGTGCGGGGTGTACCAAGATGTCCGCTCTCCCCCTTCTCACTGTATCCTTACTATGGAGGAGTGCGGGGTGTACCAAAATGGCGGCGACGACACGTCACGTCCGTTACCAATTATGACAGGTCGCCAAATTCGACGAAACAGCGGCCGCAGCTAGGTTAACGGCGATGTTCGCATTGCGCGTTGCCGGTGTTCTATCAGATTACTTCTACTCATCAGATTACTGCTCGCCTAACAGAAAGCTGTTCTGATCATGCGCAGTGCATTAAAACGAAACGTCCGCCGCGCCGCCATTTTCTTGAAGACCAAAACTATGGGCATGCGCTGTGTCTCATGTGTTGCCATCTGGTGGCTGATTCTGGTAACGCTCACATTGATTTTCTATACAGAGGATATTACATGCTACTCTCCTGCCGCCTTGTGGATGAATGTGGTATTACTTCGTATCTCTACACTATCTATATCTATATATATGACACAATAATACTGCCATCTGGTGGCTGAATTTGGTATGACTCCTTCTGAAGATCCCGAACCGAATATTATATTTCCTTGGTATAATCCGGTCGGGAAGGAATCGGCGGGATGATCTCCTCACACAGCGCCGCTCCGGGACTCTTTTTCTCCAGCGTGTCCCTCTGTGCGGCGCTGTGTGTCTGTGTGTGAGCAGCGCAGGGGCGGGGCTCTGTGTTAGTGGACCTCCCGGCCAGCAGGGACACCATAGAGCGGCTGGATGGCGGTGTAGTGTCACAAGTTTGCTGCCTATCCTAGAATGCTCCGGAAGTCACATGGCGGTCAACCGCGCATGAGCGATGCGTTCCAATGGATTCACGACAGTACACACCAGCGAACCCGGCATCCAGGGTGACGTGGATTTAGAGGAAAGTGGCCAGTCGGACTCACGTCCTCACGTCCTCGCTCCGCTCGCTCGGCCTCCTGGCTCTTTTTTTAACATCCTCCAATCCACGGGGATGTTAAGGAAAGAGCCTGGATGCCGACCGAGGTTTCACTGGTGTGCACTGTCGTGAATCCATTGGAACGCAATCGCGCATGCGCAGTTGACCGCCACGTGACTTCCGGAGCATTCTAGGATAGGCAGCAAACTGTGACAATACAGCGGCGCTGGCAGGAAACACCCAATAAATACTTCCTGCCCAGCGGTGAGGAGAGTCTGGATGTCAAGTAGGTGGGTCTGTGTGTGTGTCAGGTAGGTAGGTGGGTCTGTGTGTGTGTCAGGTAGGTAGGTGGGTCTGTGTGTGTGTCAGGTAGGTAGGTGGGTCTGTGTGTGTGTCAGGTAGGTGGTATGTGTGTGTCAGGTAGGTAGATGGGTATATGTGTGTGTCAGGTAGGTATGTGTGTGTGTCAGGTAGGTAGGTGTGTATATGTGTGTGTCAGGTAGGTAGGTGGGTATATGTGTGTGTCAGGTAGGTAGGTGGGTATATGTGTGTGTGTCAGGTAGGTAGTTGGGTCTGTATGTGTGTCAGGTAGGTAGGTGGGTCTGTATGTGTGTCAGGTAGGTGGGTATGTGTGTCAAGTAGGTAGGTATGTGTGTGTATCAGGTAGGTAGGTGGATCTGTGTGTGTGTCAGGTAGGTGGGTATGTGTGTCAGGTAGGTGGGTATGTGTGTGTATTAGGTAGGTAGGTGGGTATGTGTGTCAGGTAGGTGGGTATGTGTGTGTCATGTAGGTAGGTAGGTGGGTATGTGTGTGTGTCAGGTAGGTGGGTATGTGTGTGTCAGGTAGGTAGGTGGGTATGTGTGTGTCAAGTAGGTGGGTATGTGTGTGTATCAGGTAGGTAGGTGGGTATGTGTGTGTGTCAGGTAGGTAGGTGGGTATGTGTGTGTGTGTGTCAGGTAGGTAGGTGGGTGTGTGTGTGTGTCGGGTAGGTAGGTGGGTATGTGTGTGTGTCAGGTAGGTGGGTATGTGTGTGTGTCAGGTAGGTGGGTATGTGTGTGTATCAGGTAAGTAGGTGGGTATGTGTGTGTGTCAGGTAGGTGGGTATGTGTGTGTATCAGGTAAGTAGGTGGGTATGTGTGTGTGTCAGGTAGGTGGGTGTGTGTGTATCAGGTAGGTAGGTGGGTGTGTGTGTATCAGGTAGGTAGGTGGGTATGTGTGTGTCAGATAGGTAGGTGGGTATGTGTGTGTCAGGTAGGTAGGTGGGTATGTGTGTGTCAGGTAGGTAGGTGTGTGTGTATCAGGTAGGTGGGTATGTGTGTGTGTCAGGTAGGTGGGTGTGTGTGTATCAGGTAGGTAGGTGGGTATGTGTGTATCAGGTAGGTAGGTGGGTATGTGTGTGTCAGGTAGGTAGGTGGGTATGTGTGTGTCAGGTAGGTAGGTGGGTATGTGTGTGTATCAGGTAGGTAGGTGGGTATGTGTGTGTATCAGGTAGGTAGGTGGGTATGTGTGTGTATCAGGTAGGTAGGTGTCCATTTCAGACATAAAGACTCCACATCCAGAATGGACATTTATGGACAGATGCAAAAATTACGGATCAACCCTGGCTCCGCCCCTGACTCCACCCCCTTTGCCCTGCCCTTGTAACATGTGACCTACCTGACCTATACACTGACCCACCTACCTGATGCAAAAATTACGGGTTTTACAAACAGTTTGGAAATTTACTAACGGTTGGCAACCCTGGGAGGTTTCGCCTCGGGCGTCATAACTCCTTGCACCAGAATGTGTCACATCCACAGCGGATATTGGGGGGAGTAGGAGGATGTAATGGGGGAGATGTATGGGGGGAGTAGGAGGATGTAATGGGGGAGATGTATGGGGGGAGTAGGAAGATGTAATGGGGGAGATGTATGGGGGGAGTAGGAGGATGTAATGGGGGAGATGTATGGGGGGAGTAGGAGGATGTAATGGGGGAGATGTATGGGAGGAGTAGGAGGATGTAATGGGGGAGATGTATGGGGGGAGTAGGAGGATGTAATGGGGGAGATGTATGGGGGGAGTAGGAGGATGTAATGGGGGAGATGTATGGGGGGAGTAGGAGGATGTAATGGGGGAGATGTATGGGGGGAGTAGGAGGATGTAATGGGGGAGATGTATGGGGGGAGTAGGAGGATGTAATGGGGGAGATGTATGGGGGGAGTAGGAGGATGTAATGGGGGAGATGTATGGGGGGAGTAGGAGGATGTAATGGGGGAGATGTATGGGGGGAGTAGGAAGATGTAATGGGGGAGATGTATGGGGGGAGTAGGAAGATGTAATGGGGGAGATGTATGGGGGGAGTAGGAGGATGTAATGGGGGAGATGTATGGGGGGAGTAGGTGTATGTAATGGGGGAGATGTATGGGGGGAGTAGGAGGATGTAATGGGGAGATGTATGGGAGGAGTAGGAGGATGTAATGGGGGAGATGTATGGGGGGAGTAGGAGGATGTAATGGGGGAGATGTATGGGGGGAGTAGGAGGATGTAATGGGGGAGATGTATGGGGGGAGTAGGTGGATGTAATGGGGGAGATGTATGGGGGGAGTAGGAGGATGTAATGGGGGAGATGTATGGGGGGAGTAGGAGGATGTAATGGGGGAGATGTATGGGGGGAGTAGGGGGATGTAATGGGGGAGATGTATGGGAGGAGTAGGAGGATGTAATGGGGGAGATGTATGGGGGGAGTAGGAGGATGTAATGGGGGAGATGTATGGGGGGAGTAGGAGGATGTAATGGGGGAGATGTATGGGGGGAGTAGGAAGATGTAATGGGGGAGATGTATGGGGGGAGTAGGAGGATGTAATGGGGGAGATGTATGGGGGGAGTAGGAAGATGTAATGGGGGAGATGTATGGGGGGAGTAGGAGGATGTAATGGGGGAGATGTATGGGGGGAGTAGGAAGATGTAATGGGGGAGATGTATGGGGGGAGTAGGAGGATGTAATGGGGGAGATGTATGGGGGGAGTAGGTGTATGTAATGGGGGAGATGTATGGGGGGAGTAGGAAGATGTAATGGGGGAGATGTATGGGGGGAGTAGGTGTATGTAATGGGGGAGATGTATGGGGGGAGTAGGAGGATGTAATGGGGGAGATGTATGGGGGGAGTAGGAGGATGTAATGGGGGAGATGTATGGGGGAGTAGGAGGATGTAATGGGGGAGATGTATGGGGGGAGTAGGAGGATGTAATGGGGGAGATGTATGGGGGGAGTAGGAGGATGTAATGGGGAGATGTATGGGGGGAGTAGGAAGATGTAATGGGGGAGATGTATGGGGGGAGTAGGAGGATGTAATGGGGGAGATGTATGGGGGGAGTAGGAGGATGTAATGGGGGAGATGTATGGGGGGAGTAGGAGGATGTAATGGGGGAGATGTATGGGGGGAGTAGGAGGATGTAATGGGGAGATGTATGGGGGGAGTAGGAAGATGTAATGGGGGAGATGTATGGGGGGAGTAGGAGGATGTAATGGGGGAGATGTATGGGGGGAGTAGGAGGATGTAATGGGGGAGATGTATGGGGGGAGTAGGAGGATGTAATGGGGGAGATGTATGGGGGGAGTAGGAGGATGTAATGGGGGAGATGTATGGGGGGAGTAGGAGGATGTAATGGGGGAGATGTATGGGGGGAGTAGGGGGATGTAATGGGGGAGATGTATGGGGGGAGTAGGAAGATGTAATGGGGGAGATGTATTGGGGGAGTAGGAGGATGTAATGGGGAGATGTATGGGGGGAGTAGGAAGATGTAATGGGGGAGATGTATGGGGGGAGTAGGAGGATGTAATGGGGGAGATGTATGGGGGGAGTAGGAGGATGTAATGGGGGAGATGTATGGGGGGAGTAGGTGTATGTAATGGGGGAGATGTATGGGGGGAGTAGGAGGATGTAATGGGGGAGATGTATGGGGGGAGTAGGAGGATGTAATGGGGAGATGTATGGGGGGAGTAGGAAGATGTAATGGGGAGATGTATGGGGGGAGTAGGAGGATGTAATGGGGGAGATGTATGGGGGGAGTAGGAGGATGTAATGGGGGAGATGTATGGGGGGAGTAGGAGGATGTAATGGGGGAGATGTATGGGGGGAGTAGGAAGATGTAATGGGGGAGATGTATGGGGGGAGTAGGAAGATGTAATGGGGGAGATGTATGGGGGGAGTAGGAAGATGTAATGGGGGAGATGTATGGGGGGAGTAGGAGGATGTAATGGGGGAGATGTATGGGGGGAGTAGGAGGATGTAATGGGGGAGATGTATGGGGGGAGTAGGAGGACCAATGCCCGTACCCACACAGTACCCCAAATAAAGTGTCCCAAACAGAGCATTACTCACCCAGCTGACCTCTGCCTCTCTCAGAGAACATACCCGCCGCTGGGGAGAAGAGTGGACTGGCCCTTCCCCCTGGAGTCTTTTCAGCCGCTGGGGAGAAGAGTGGAGTGGCCCTTCTCTCTGGAGTCTTTTCAGCCGCTGGAGAGAAGACGGGGGGCTGGGCTCACTTCATCCTGCTGTTGGGGATCTGGGCCGACTGCCCCCCATCCCTGGAGTATACAGGTGGATACCGAATCTTTTGTTAGTTGAGGGCAGAGGCCAGCGGCCAGCAGTACTCTGCCCTGTCACCAGCCTTTCTGCTGGGTTGGTGGCATCATTCTGGGGTGCCGTCTGCTGCTGGGAAGGGGTGCCGGCTGCTTCCTTCCCATTACCCTCATCTGGCTGTTCTGACGACATGTCTCTGGTACTGTCTCCCAGATGCACTGATCTTTGCTGGGGAGGAAGGATCCCTTCCTCCACCCTGGCCAACTGTTTAGAAAGGAAGATAAACACCTCCCCTCCCTTCTCACCCTGGACCTTAATCTGCTGCTGGGAAGTGACCATCTCCTTCTCAGCCTGGACCTTAATCTGCTGCTGGGAAGTGACCACCTCCTTCTCACCCTGGACCTTAATCTGCTGCTGGGAAGTGACCATCTCCTTCTCACCCTGGACCTTAATCTGCTGCTGGGAAGTGACCATCTCCTTCTCAGCCTGGACCTTAATCTGCTGCTGGGAAGTGACCATCTCCTTCTCAGCCTGGACCTTAATCTGCTGCTGGGAAGTGACCACCTCCTTCTCACCCTGGACCTTAATCTGCTGCTAGGAAGTGACCATCTCCTTCTCACCCTGGGCCTCCAGCACTGCCTCAGGTGTGGGGCCGAGGTCTTGGACCCTCTGGTTGTCAGCGCTTCAGCTGTAGAAGTTTCTGGTAACTCCACAGATGCCGCTGTTGGTGATGGACAGAGCTCAGTGACGTGTGGCCCTGGTGCCAGCTCTTCTGCTGGGAGCTCATCAGATAGTCCTTCCTCAGCAGAGAAGTCTATTAAATCCCCCGTCTCTGGAACTGGTGTCTGGGGATAGAGGTTCACCATCTCCTGTCTCTGGAACTGGTGTCTGGGGATAGAGGTTCACCATCTCCTGTCTCTGGAACTGGTGTCTGGGGATAGAGGTTCACCATCTCCTGGCTGTAGAACCCAGAAGCTGCAGTTGGTGTTGGGCAGAGGTTAGCAGAGCTCTGCCCTGTTATCAGCACTTCAGCTTTGAGGACGTCAATCTCCGGAGTTTCCACTGCCGATTCTCTGGCATGCTGCCTTCATGCCCTTTCCAGATGCTGTTCTTTCCTTAGCAAATAGTCCAGATCAGGTTTAAGCTCTGAGACCCCTACAAGACCGAGCATAGCCTCTCTGTGTTCTCGCAGGTCCTCAGGGGTAGGTTCCCCTTCATTGCCAAACACAAAACCACCTTAGGCCCCATGCACACCAGACGCTATTACAAACGCCTCTAATCTCAGCTTTTCAAAGGCAAAAATTGTGTGGCGTTTTGTCGCGATTTGCGGCGTTTTACCGCGTTTGCGGCGTTTTACCGCGTTTGCGGCTGTCAGCGTTTATCCACAAAACACTGTAGACCTTCCCCAAGCTCAGAATCATATATATTTTTATCTATTTGTGCCATTTTTAACAGAGAGAGCACTTGCATAGTTCTATTTCATTCTCTTTTGTGAAATGGATCCCATAATGAATATATGCCAGGAAATTGTCCTTACGTTGCTCTTGCTGAGGCTTCAACGCCATCGCAAACTCCGCGAAAGATCCGTTGCCAGTGCTCCTCGCTATTGGACCCATCCGTTGATGGCACAGCGATTTTCTGTTGGCTATTTCACCAATATGTACGTCAATCTGCGTACATATCCAGAGAAATGTTTTAATTCTACACGGATGTCAATAGTGACTTTTGACATGCTGTTAGAAAAGACCCAGTCTGACACGGATGGAAACCAACATGAGAAAGAGCGTGTCACCAGAGGAACGTCTGTTGGTGACGATCAGGTATGTGCATATATTCATAAAATCTATATTTCTAGAAGAACATATAAAACTACATAGGTGTCATTTATATATATAAAAAAAATAAGGTAATAGAACATTTTTTTTTTAATATATAATAATATTCATAAAATCTATATTTGTAGAAGTACATATAAAACTACATAGGTGTCATTTTTATATATAAAAAAATAACTATTTAATGGTAAGAGAAAATTTATTTTTTAAATATATAATAAGCTTTTTCGTATTTTTTTTATATATTTATTAATTTAATAAAATAATAAATATATTGATTAATATATTATTCTAACCCTAAGTAAAAAATATAGGGTCAGATTCACGTAGATTACTGTAAATCTGCGGCGGCGTAACGTATCACATTTACGTTACACCGGGCGCATAGATACGACGGGCCAGACTCAGAGATAAGATGGGTGTAACGGACACATGCATGCTGCCGGGACAGTTATGATCTTCGTGCAGGGGGACTACAAGGAACTGCATGGCTTGTCACAATTGGATGTACCGCATTGTATTCTGAGCTCAAAGGGTTAATTGGACAAGTTTCTTTTCATTGTTGAATGCTAATGTTCCCTTCGCATAGATAATGAACTCTTCTTTTGTGTGCAGGTAAACAGCCCCCCCTGTGAGGTGTATGCTGATGGGGATTATGTGTGAGTGATAATTGTTTTAAAGGTTAATTGAATTCTATGTGCCTGGCCAGGAAATGTTAAGTGGGGTGAGGTGCCGAAGCGGCTAGAAACTGGCCAAGTGATTAATTCAAGGAGATGTCATTGTTTCAGGGGGTCTGTGTTGAAGCCCCCTACTGGGAAAAGGGGAGGGCGGAAACTGTCATTGTTCTTGTAACAGTTGGAACCAGATATAAGCAGGTGAAATATGCCAAATAAAGAGTCTGCTTGACCCTTCAAACGTAGCACGTCTCGTTTCTTGGAAGGGCGTTCGATGGGATATACCGGCGGTACCTGCATATCGCAGCTTGCCAGGGAAAAGGACGTCTCCAACGGCCGATACCCCTCACTACCAGTGGGTAGCCGTTACAACGGGGTATCAGGAGATACGCCGTCGTATCTGCTTTATGAATCTGGCCCATAATGTTTATATTTAATTTACATTTTTTTTTTAATTTTAAGCAAATCTAAAAAAAAATTGTAATATATATATATATATATATATATATATATAGATCTCGATATATAAATCTAGAAAAATCTAGAAAAAAATATATAACAATTGTTTTAATTTTAAGCAAATATAACTGTATTTTTAGATATATTTTGTAAAATATGTATAATTAATATATATATAGATAGATTGATATAGATATACTTTTATATAGAAATAAATGTTAAATATTGTAAATAATATTCAAAACTACTGTTAATATTATTATTTCTAATAATTAGTTTTAATAAATTTTATCTGTTTTTCATTTAGGTTTCTACAATTTCAAAAGTCACTCGAGAAACCTGTTCAGTGTTGTGGGAGGAACTCCACACCGAAGTGTTTCCAGTTCCCACAGAGTCCATGTGGTTAAAAATAATGGATGAATTTTGGGAGAAAGCAAACTTCCCCAACTGTATCGGAGCCTTGGACGGAAAACATATCCGAGTAAAAAAAACACCAAAGTCCGGATCAATGTTTTTTAATTACAAAAAATATTTTTCAATAGTCTTGCTAGCACTCGCTGATGCCAAATCGAAATTCATTTATGTTGATGTTGGAGCATACGGCAGTCAAGGTGATTCTCGTATTTTTAGAGAATCATCCATGGGCCGTCGCATATATGAAGGCCGATTTCAAATTCCGGGTCCTCGGCCTCTTCCAAACACTAATGACCCAATACTACCTGCTGTCATAGTGGCTGATGAGGCATTTGGTCTGTCCGAACATATCATGAGACCATACAGCGGCCAAGGACATAACCATAGTGAAAGAATTTTCAACTATAGACTCAGTCGTGCAAGACGTGTGGTCGAATGTGCGTTTGGCATATCTGCAGCCAAATGGCGTGTACTGCTAAGTACAATGCAGTTAGATGTCGAAAATGCTGTCAAAGTAGTACTCGCCTGCTGTATTCTACACAATTTTGTCATTGATAATGATAGAATATCCACAGATCTTTCACCTCCAAACCCAAATCAGAGCCTTCAACATGTGAACCTACGCCCCAGTGGGAGAGTATTTACAATTAGAAATCATTTTGCTGAATATTTTTTTCCAGCGTTGGTAGTGTGCCCTGGCAGGATTCCCATATTTAGTATCTTTATAAAATATGTTTATTTAAAAAAAATAATGTTAATTTTTCAGGTTTAATAAAGGATTACATGTTTTGTCCAAAAAGATATTTTTTGTCAAAAGTTTTACATTTCTTATACTGTTATTAATTCTTTTAACAGATCGCTTCAACGTTGCAGGAGTTTGTTCTAATAAACATTGAAATAATCATGAAATTTCTCCTAAAAATGAATAGTGTGTGAACTTTATAGTTTATATATCTTGGATTAAAAAAAAGGACAAGTATATGTAAATATATATATATAAAAATTGTATATATATATTATTTATATAATTATATATAAATATATATGTACACACATAAAAAATAAATATATATATATATTACATTTTTTTGGTACATATATATTTATATCTAATTATATAAATAATATGTACATATATATATATATATATATATATATATATATATATATATGTATATATATATATATATATATATATATATATATATATATTTATATATATATATTTCGAAATATATATATATATATATATATATATATATATGTATTTATATATATAAATATTTATATTTAGTTTTATTATATATATATATATATATATAAAGAAATATATATATATATGTATAATTTTATATAAATATATATGTACAAACCTATATATATATTAATATATATATATATATATATATATATATATATATATATGTGTAGATATATATTTATATTTAATTATATATAAATAAAATATTTATATATGTATGTATATATAAATATATATATATTTTTATATCTAAAAACATATATATATAAGTATATATATATATATATATATATTTATTTATTTACTCATTCATATTCATTGACAGGACACAAAAATTCGAATACATTTTTCTTTATTAAATATAAAATATTTAACAACATGAAAACATTAAAATACTATAATATTAAAACTGTTTATTAAATTTTCTCAAAAAATATATAAAATATGTAAACAAAGTCATATTAAATTCAAGGGCATTTTTTTAAATAAAAAAATGTAAACCAAAAAATGAACTAAAAGTGCAAAGTTTTCAAAAATATAACCAAAAAAATACTATGTTGCAGATCGAAGGAGAGCTGCATGGGCGCAGCATATTGGGATATACGCTACGCCGCTGAAACTTACATTTTCAAAGTTCGAATCTCCAAAGAATTTGCGCCATAAGTTACGACGGTGTAGTGTATCTCTAGCGGCGTATGGGTGCCTAATTAAAATAGTCGATTAGGGGGCGTGTTTCATTTAAATTAAGCTTGACCCTGCGCCGACTTAACTGTGCATGCGCCGTCCCTAGATTTCCCGGCGTGCATTGTGCAAAGAAAAAACTCTATGACGTAATTTTTTGAAATTAGACCAGACTTAAGTCCATCACGATTCGCAAATGAAAAAAAATTCTAACTAAATGCAGGAACGACGGTCATAATTAACATGGCAGTCTAACTATTACAGCAAAACAACAGCTGGAAAAATGAAGACTATTGATAACGTAAGAGAATGCGACGGTCGCGCAAACGTTTTCGGATCGAACAAAGAAGGCGTTGTATCTTGTTTTGAGGATTCAAAACTACAATACGACGTGGGAAATCAGAAAGTACGCTGGGCTATCAGTAGATACCCCAACGTACTCGTTGAGTGTATCTACCCCTATAATATTTCTTATAACGTTGTATACGTTAAAAACAAATCGTTGGACATATCATCAAAATTTTGGGGGATAGGCATCCTTTGCGGGGTGGGTGGCTGAACCATACCCGGTTGGGGAAAGGAAGATGAACTTGATGAAGCTCTAGGAAATAGAGCTTGTGATCTATGTGTTGTAAACATAGATTGTTGAGGAGCTTGGGCAAATGATGGACCAGCATGTCCTGATTGATCATATGCCGGTTGCACATTTGCCCGATGGCAAGGCAAGTCCGGTGATGGACGAGAATGCATTTGGTCCATTCTGCAAGAGGCAATGTAAGAATGGATGTTATCCCAACATTGCCTCTCACGTTCAACCTCTAAAGTATCCATAAGAAAATATAGACCACGCAAAAAGCAGGTGCGTGGATTGTTTGGGTTGAGGAAGATGTCACTTCTTGTCCTCTCCTGTCGTAAATCTTCCATTAATTTCATTAGATTTTGTTCCACCTGAGATGGAACCTGGTCGTTCTCTTTTTGTCGACGAACCCTTTTTTGGCTGCGCTGCGCCTGTGTTAGTAACCTAAAACCAATCAAAAAATTAACAAAATGGGATATACATCATGATTTGATATAACTAAACATACCTCTGGTGCGACACCACTGGGTTCCAAGTCTTGTGTCACTGTGTCAACTTGAGTTGGCCCTGAGCATTCACGATTTATAGGCACTTGCTCCGTTTCATTGTCCGGTGCTTGTGGTGGAATTTCGTCTTCAGATACATTAGATGTTGTCCTTCAAAAAAAATTATCGAATTATAGTTAGCCATGTCAACAGCATAATTTAAAGGGTTAGTGTTTAAGGTTAGCGTTAAGTTTGGCTTTGGGCTAGGGTTAATTAAGGGTTAAGATGAAATTACCATTATGCTTATGGTTAATTTAGGGTTAGGGTTAGAACTAATTTAGGGCTATGTTTAATTTAGGAGTATGGATGGGTAGGGTTAAGGTTAAGTTTGGGTTAGGGTTAGGGTAGATTTAAGAGTTAATGTTAAATTGGCAGTAGTGTTAGGGTTAATTTAGGGTTAGGGTTATTTAAGTAATACCGTAAATTAACGGTAAGGCATGTGTTAGGGTTAGGCTTAAGTTTGGGTAATAATTATGGCTCAGTTTGGCTTTGAGTTAAATTTTCATTAGGGTTAATGTAAGGGTTGGGATTTATTTAGACTTAAGTTAGTGTTAGTGTTAAATTAAAAATTGGGGTTAACTTAGGGTTAATTAAGGTGTAGGGTTAAGTTACGTTTCGTGTTGAATTAGGGTTAGGGGTGGGTTAGGGACAATTTAGGGTTAGGGTCAAGTTAGGTTCAGGGTTAAGTTTAAGGGTTAGGGTTAGGGTTAGGGTTAGGGTTAGGGTTAAGGGGTTAGGGTTAAGGGGTTAGGGTTAGGGTTAAGGGGTTAGGGTTAAGGGGTTAGGGTTAGGGTTAGGGTTAGGGTTAGGGTTAGGGTTAGGGTTAGGGTTAGGGTTAGGGTTAGGGTTAGGGTTAGGGTTAGGGTTAGGGTTAGGGTTAGGGTTAGGGTTAGGGTTAGGGTTAGGGTTAGGGTTAGGGTTAGGGTTAGGGTTAGGGTTAGGGTTAGGGTTAGGGTTAGGGTTAGGGTTAGGGTTAGGGTTAGGGTTAGGGTTAGGGTTAGGGTTAGGGTTAGGGTTAGGGTTAGGGTTAGGGTTAGGGTTAGGGTTAGGGTTAGGGTTAGGGTTAGGGTTAGGGTTAGGGTTAGGGTTAGGGTTAGGGTTAGGGTTAGGGTTAGGGTTAGGGTTAGGGTTAGGGTTAGGGTTAGGGTTAGGGTTAGGGTTAGGGTTAGGGTTAGGGTTAGGGTTAGGGTTAGGGTTAGGGTTAGGGTTAGGGTTAGGGTTAGGGTTAGGGTTAGGGTTAGGGTTAGGGTTAGGGTTAGGGTTAGGGTTAGGGTTAGGGTTAGGGTTAGGGTTAGGGTTAGGGTTAGGGTTAGGGTTAGGGTTAGGGTTAGGGTTAGGGTTAGGGTTAGGGTTAGGGTTAGGGTTAGGGTTAGGGTTAGGGTTAGGGTTAGGGTTAGGGTTAGGGTTAGGGTTAGGGTTAGGGTTAGGGTTAGGGTTAGGGTTAGGGTTAGGGTTAGGGTTAGGGTTAGGGTTAGGGTTAGGGTTAGGGTTAGGGTTAGGGTTAGGGTTAGGGTTAGGGTTAGGGTTAGGGTTAGGGTTAGGGTTAGGGTTAGGGTTAGGGTTAGGGTTAGGGTTAGGGTTAGGGTTAGGGTTAGGGTTAGGGTTAGGGTTAGGGTTAGGGTTAGGGTTAGGGTTAGGGTTAGGGTTAGGGTTAGGGTTAGGGTTAGGGTTAGGGTTAGGGTTAGGGTTAGGGTTAGGGTTAGGGTTAGGGTTAGGGTTAGGGTTAGGGTTAGGGTTAGGGTTAGGGTTAGGGTTAGGGTTAGGGTTAGGGTTAGGGTTAGGGTTAGGGTTAGGGTTAGGGTTAGGGTTAGGGTTAGGGTTAGGGTTAGGGTTAGGGTTAGGGTTAGGGTTAGGGTTAGGGTTAGGGTTAGGGTTAGGGTTAGGGTTAGGGTTAGGGTTAGGGTTAGGGTTAGGGTTAGGGTTAGGGTTAGGGTTAGGGTTAGGGTTAGGGTTAGGGTTAGGGTTAGGGTTAGGGTTAGGGTTAGGGTTAGGGTTAGGGTTAGGGTTAGGGTTAGGGTTAGGGTTAGGGTTAGGGTTAGGGTTAGGGTTAGGGTTAGGGTTAGGGTTAGGGTTAGGGTTAGGGTTAGGGTTAGGGTTAGGGTTAGGGTTAGGGTTAGGGTTAGGGTTAGGGTTAGGGTTAGGGTTAGGGTTAGGGTTAGGGTTAGGGTTAGGGTTAGGGTTAGGGTTAGGGTTAGGGTTAGGGTTAGGGTTAGGGTTAGGGTTAGGGTTAGGGTTAGGGTTAGGGTTAGGGTTAGGGTTAGGGTTAGGGTTAGGGTTAGGGTTAGGGTTAGGGTTAGGGTTAGGGTTAGGGTTAGGGTTAGGGTTAGGGTTAGGGTTAGGGTTAGGGTTAGGGTTAGGGTTAGGGTTAGGGTTAGGGTTAGGGTTAGGGTTAGGGTTAGGGTTAGGGTTAGGGTTAGGGTTAGGGTTAGGGTTAGGGTTAGGGTTAGGGTTAGGGTTAGGGTTAGGGTTAGGGTTAGGGTTAGGGTTAGGGTTAGGGTTAGGGTTAGGGTTAGGGTTAGGGTTAGGGTTAGGGTTAGGGTTAGGGTTAGGGTTAGGGTTAGGGTTAGGGTTAGGGT